>NC_056751.1:36339027-36632825 GCF_019279795.1 Protopterus annectens | reverse complement strand
CATTTATGCTGGAGTTTAACCACATCTCTGAACACAAGCAAACAACTGATCTCTTTGATTTTCCTGTTTAATCTTATATATATATATATATATATATATATATATATATATATATATATTTTTTTTTTTTTATCTGTACTACTTCTACCCACTTTCTAGTTTTCTCTCACATTTCTATGTCGAGTGAGTGTGCTTCTTTTTACTATATTGTGTTCTTTTCCTACCATCATTGGTAGTACCTCTGTCTTTGTCTACCTCCTTAGCTAATTTTGGACGACTATTGTTGGTAGTTTTCTTTTCCTTCTGTGTGTATGTGTGATTGCTGCCTGTTGACCTTTCATTTTTTTGTGTCTGTCAACATGGCGGATAAGCAAAATGGAACTACTGGCTTTAAACAGTGCCAGGATTGTGGAGGGAAGATGCCCAGTTTTGATAGGCATTCTCCTGTGTGTATTGTTTAGGCCTGGCTCATCTTCAACAAGACTGTACTATTTGCCAGGCGTTCAGTAACAAGCCTTAGTCAAAAGGAAAAATAAATTAATATCGAAAGGTCTAATTAAGTCCTCTTTTGAGTAGGCTCTGTCCAAGTCTGAAACATTCCCCTCTAAATCTGACCTTGGATTTAAGAATAGTCACTCAGTGCCGATGTCTCCTGTGGCTCCAACAGCAGAAAAGCATGAGCCTTCCCACTCCCACTACTTCAGCGGAACCGAATACTAAAGTTGAGAAACTTTTGGAACCGATTACCTCGGCACTGTGTACTATGGCACCACAGACCTTGTTGTCAATCACATCAGTACTGACATCTTTATCTTCCCTGTTGGTACCAACTCCACCTACTATGCATCCACAAATATTGGAACCTCCATCGGTATCGAAAACAAACATTATCACCACACCCAGCACAAGATGTTCACCCCCTATTGACCCCTTTGTGGGAAAACTCATGAGTCCTTTTCTTGCCAGACTGGAATCCCCCTCAGGCTCATCTGTCCATTCTTCCAGGAGTCTAACTGAAGTTGACATCATGAGGTTGGTGGATCAACTCCTAGTGGCCAGAGGTCCTTCTGTCTCTTCCCAGCCCCCTCTCCCTTCTGGAGTTGGGGTATTTTCTCCCAGGAATCCACCAAATGTTCCTCCTCTGACCTCCTTTGAGGGCTTAGAGGTTTTGACTCCAGTCCTTCTGGTTCCAGTTGCTCTGGTGCCAACAGCTTTTTCCCCTTCAGCTCCAGGATCTGCCTTGACTTCCTCAGTTCCTTCAGCTCCACTGTTGGGTCAGAGGGTTGCAGTTCGGCTCCATTTTTTTGTTTGGAGTCACCCTTGACGCTCAGCACCTCGGCTGACATATGCTCTACCTCGGCTCCTGCTTCGGGGGTAGGTCTCTCGGAGCAAGGTGTGACCTCTGTTCTGAGGTTGTTCTTCTCAGTTCCGGACTACCATCCCTCTTTGGTGGGGGGGCTGCCTTCCAGGTAATGGAGAGGGATTTGACCTCTGCAGGTTTTCAGCTGGCCCCTTCTGTGTCGGAGTTTTGTCCTAGGACTCCCAGTTGCCCAGAGCTGCCACTGACCTCCACGCCCAGACAGCGAGCACCTAAGCTGCAAGATACCCTACACAGGGCTCCTCTTCTTCCTAGTCCTCCTCAGAGATTCCCACTGAGTAGACACCCCGGAAAAAGATGTGTAAGAGGAAACACTTAGATTCCCCTGAGGAATCTGTCACAGAAGATACAGACTTTGATGATGGGTAGTGTTCTTTTCAGTCACCCCCAGAAGACGTCTCCTTCAGAGACATTCTAGAGATTCTAAAACAGAGGGGTAACTGGAAACCCAAAGACCCTACCTCTGAGGAGTCTGTGCACTTGCAGGCTTTTGGTGCTCGCCCATCTACTTCTTAGCTGACCCCTCCTGCTAAAAATCATATTAAATTGCGCAGTGGGCTTGGAAGGCTCTTGACTCCATGGAGCTAATTCCCCGTAGACCAGACAAAATACTCTCAGCTCCAGAAGACCACCAGGGGTTAGTGGAAGATGCTATGGTGGTGGTGGTGGTGGCAGCCCCCAAAAGGGAACTAGCTGAAGAGAGTTCTACTGTTCATTCCCCTAATCGAGAGTCCAGGGCAATGGACAGATTCGAAAAGTGGGTGTACGCATCATCAACCTTTGCTTTAAGGCCTTTGAATTTTATGGCACATTTCACTAGGCTCCAGAGGGATCTGATCAAGGAGTTATCAGATACCCTAGCAGGAGCTGTGTCTGAGGAGGTCCAGGATAAACTGGTCTCCCAGCTAGCCACCCTGGAATGTATTTCCAACTCATCCATGAGATTCATTGCACATGCAGCTGAAGGGACGATGAGGACAGCAGGTTCAGGCGTTGCCATAAAACGTCCTGCCTGGATGCGCTTGTGTGAGTTTGCAGAACTATTTAAATCTTCCTTCGTCAATGCTCCTTTTCATGGATCTTTTTTATTCGTCCCCAAAGTCAAAGAAACTAGCCAGGTCTAAGAAAGATGGAAAGACCCTACCTGCAGTTTGAATACATTTTTATGCTCCCCAATGGTCCTACTCTAGGAATCAAAAGAGCGAGAAGATGTGGTTCAGAAAATCTCAAGGGCCTTTTCAGGACACAAATGGTGGTGGCTTCCCTCGTGGCAGAGGGGGAGCTCTAATGGAAGATGCCAACCCCATGGCAGAGGTGGCCTGCAAAATTAGGGTTCCAGAGATTATTTATCTGGACAATCCTACCAGCGCTCCTGAAAGGGGGGCCCAATTGCTTACCTCTGGAAGCAGTCGGGGGAAGATTTTCTCTGCACAGAAGAGCCTAGCAGCAAATAACATTGAATACTTAGGTGCAGAGGATCATTGCTAGCGGTTACCATATTCCCTTCCTCTTTTTCCAAGATCAAAATGAAGACTCCCTGATTTTCCACCCAGTCTGAGGGATCAAGCAGCTTTAGAGATTCAAAAGTTGCTAGAAAAAGAGTCATCCAAGAAGTCCCACCAGACTAGGTAGGATCCAGATTTTACTCAAGGTTCTTTTTGCTGCCAAAAAAGACAGGACTTGAGACCAATTTTAGATCTCAGCCTTCTGAACAGATTTGTTCAGCAGGCAAAATTCCAGATGGTCATGGTTAAGTCTATACTTCCTTTTTTAGAGGAAACAATTGGATGTGCTCTATAAATCTTCAGGATTCGTATTACCACATAAAAATGTACAAATCCTCCAGAAGGTACTTTCACTTTCAGCTAGGAGTCAGTCATTTTCAGTTCAGAGTGCTGCCCTTTGGCCTCACCATAGCCCCCAGGCTTTTTCACCAAGTGTTTGGCAGCAGTAACAGCTCATTTAAGATTGCACGGATTCCGGGTGTTTGCTTATCTAGATGACTGGCTCCTCACCACTCCCACCAGGCATCTACTGCTTCAAGCAACAGATTTCATTCTGCATCTGTTCGCTCATCTAGGCAGTACAGTGAATCAATCAAAATCTCAACAAAGTCCCTTCATAGGAGCTTGTCTGAATACCATCTCTTGCGTAGCTTCCTTCCTCTTCTCAGGCTACAGAAGATAAAATCCCAAGTACAAGCCATTCTCTCCAATGACAAGGCTCCTGTACTTGTCCTTTGAGCTTTAGATCCATGGTAGCAATCATTACCTTATTTCCACTAGCAAGATTTCACATGCGGCTGCTACAATGGCTTCTAGTATCTCAATGGTCCATTCTAACCCATCCAATGACACATCCAGTTTTAATCACCAGTCATTTCAAGAAGGACTTTTTTGGTGGATGGAATCCGAGGAAATTCTTTTAGGCCATCCCTTTGTTTCACCTCAACCCAGGGCCATAGTAACCACAGATGCCTCCCAGATGGGGTGGGGGTGGGGGTCATTATCTGGGAAAAACAATCCAAGGCACTTGTTCCCTGATAGAGGCCAGTCTGCATATCAGTGTTCTGGAACTGAGGGCAGTACTCTTAGCATTGCAAGCCTTCCAATCTGTCCTCTCTCTAGGAACGATTACAATTCAATCAGACAACATGTCGGTAGTCTGGTACATGAGCAGACAGGGTGGAGCCAAGTCTTACCCCCTGTGTCGAGAAGCTTTCAGAGTGTGGCAATGGGCAATATCATCCAGTCATTTTCTAATAGCAGTGCACATCCCGAGGAGCTCGAACGTGAAAGTAAACAAATTGAGCTGAGGCATTCTCCTGCATCACGAGTGATCTCTCAATCCCAGAGTGACGGAAGAGATTTTCCATCTCTGGGGCTAGCCTTGCTGCGACCTCTTTGCATCACCCCTGAACAAGTACAGCAGCTACTTTGTCCGAATTCCCCATCAGGGGGAGTCACCAAGAGATGCTATCCTTTCACGATTGGCCCTCGGGACTACTCTATGCCTTTTCCCCATTCCCACTGGTTCCTCTCTTCTTAAAGAAAGCCAGCAGGTTGCAAAACAAGTTGATCCTCATTACACTCTTCTGGCCTCAACAAGTCTGGTTCCCCTTTCTGTGGCCTCATCTAATTCACCGTTCATGGATTCTGGACCCAGTTCCAGATCTTCTGTCTCATCTGCAGGGACTGGTGCACCCCAGTCTTCAGAACCTCAAGCTTACAGCTTGGCTCCTCCAATTCCATTAGTCACCAGGCAGAAATATTTATCTTCCTCAGTCCAAAAAATTATTCTGGCTTCCCACAAAGCTTTCACCAGGGAACTTTACCACAGCAAGTGGAAAGGATTTTGTATTTGGACGTACAGTAATGGTCTTAACCCCTTTTTCCGCACCAGTTGAAAAGGTATTGGAGTTTTTACCTTTGCTTTTTGGTCAAGGAGTATCTGCTTCTACTATTAAGGTCCAACTAGCTGCTATTTCCAGTTTCTACAGTGGCTTTGAAGACCGTTCACTAATTTCCCATAGATTGTGTAAAGTGTTCATGAAGGAAGCCTTGTGGTTGAAACCTTCGTTTAAAGACCCTCTAGCTCCTTGGGATCTGACTTTAGTTTTGTAGTCTTTGGTACTTTCCCCCTTTGAACCGGTGGCTATATGTCACTTTGTTTCTTTTATGGAAGACCTTTTTTTCTCATAGCTATTACCTCTGCCAGAAGGATTTCTAAATTACAAGCACCATCTTCAAAACCCCCATACTTGATTTTTCATAAGGGATAGGGTTACTCTAAGAAACAAACCATCTTTTCTTCCTAAGGTGGTCTCAGAAACTAATATTAATCAAACCATTGACTTACCTGTTTTCTTTCCAAATTTTTGTAACAAAGGTGAATATTGCTTACATTTGCTGGATGTTCACAGTTACATTTCTACCTCAACAGGACTAAAGAATTTAGAAAATCAGATCAGTTATTGATCTCCTTCTCTGGTCCATCTCTGGGGAAGCTTGTTTCAAAAGTCACCTTGTCAAGGTGGTTAAGAGATTGTATTACTTTCATGTACAGTAAAAAGAATCTGCAATTACAAGCGCCAGTGAGAGCTCATTCTACTAGGGCAATAGCTACATCTGGTGTTTTCCATTCCAAAGCTTCCATGGATGAAGTGTGCGCAGCAGCAACCTGGGCTACTCTGCATACCTTTATCACTCACCTCAAATTAGATCTGGTCGCCAGGAGAAGAGCATCCTTTGGCTGTATGGTTCTCAGGAATATCCTTCCATAAGGCCACCCAAGGTCTAAAGTAGCTGGGGACTCTGTACCAAAGGTCAGGGATAAATGATGATTGACAACTTCAGATAAAGGAGTTATGTACTTACCATAACGTTCCATCTGTGTTGTCGATCATCATTTATCCCTGGCACCTCACCCTCTTTCCCCCTCCTGCAGACCTTTTGGATGATCAGATGCTTGTCATGGTAACTTTATCAGGTTTGGCCTTGGACGTGGCCCATTTAGTTCTATATACATATTCTTTTGTCTTTCTGTGTAGCTGCAAACTCAATCTGAAGTAATCTGGAGAGGGGTATTGTGGGTAGAGTTTTAGGCTTGCGCAAACTGTGTAATGGCTGAGCTGGTTCCCAGGATCGGAACCGTATTCCCAAAGGTCAAAGATAAATGAAGATTGACAGCACAGATGGAACATTATGGTAAGTACATAACTTTTTTCTCACCTTACTTTGCGTGGAGAGCTGCAGTCTTATGTAGTACACCTTATTATACAGAGAGCGAACATTTGCAAGTAGCATAGAGGAAAGTGCAGGCCTGTGAGGGTTAGCCTTGAGTTTGGCCGTTAGACCAGCCCAAGAACCTTGTTTCCTTTTTCTTTTATATCTCTTCCTTCTTGTACGCATCCTCTGAGTGGTGAAAGTCAGATTTACTTGATCAATACATTTTTGGCCATGCTTTAGTATAATTCCCAGTTTGTAGAGTTATTGGAGTGTATTAGGCCTTGTAGGCCTCTCTAGCAACAGCTTATCAAACAATACAGCATGACGAACTTAAAAATCGAATTTCCAAGAGTCTATCAGCATCAAAACTTTGTATACCTTCAGCGTTTGCCCCCTGATTTTGCTTTTTTTCTGTAGATTTCAACATAAAACAAGACAAATAAAGCACATTTCTCTGTTGAGCTGAAGCACCTGCTGCCACACAGGTCGCTATCATTTTTTTTCCCTGCAGCAAAAGCCCTTGACTGGCCTAATTACCAGAGAAAACCCTTTTCGCCTCCCAGGCTGGCAGATGCCCTAACTAATGTCAGTATGCTCAGGTATAAAGGGAGCCAGCCTACGTCATCACTTCAGTATTTTCTTGACCCTTTCTAGGAGGAACCCAAAGTGTACCATAGGTGAACCAAGGTAGGGGGACCTAAACCAGGGTAGTCTGGGGTAGTGTCTCATGGCTCTTTTAGTTGATTTTTTTGTAGCCTACCTAGTAGGCTGAGGAGGTAGGAGGGAAAAAAGACTGCAACAGTGAATACACTCAAACATCTACATTTATGGTAAGTGTACACAACTGTACTATATTCTTCATGTTTCACTGTTGCAGTCCTGAGTGTTAAGATTCCCAAAGCTTAACTAAGGATGGAAGGAGATCATGGGGAAGAGAGGATTTCCTGCAGGACTGCAGATGCAACTCCTGTTCTAGACTTTGAAAAGGCTGCCAGGTGGTGGTGCCTAGTGAAGGTATGCACAGAAGACCAGGTGACTACCTCCAAAATATCTATAGTGGAGAACCCCTTAAGGAAAGCTGCAGAAGTAGCTGTGGTCCTACTTGAGTGTGACCTAATCAAATCAGGGGGCTTTTTGCCATGATGGCTGTAACAGAAAGAAATGCAGTTGGATATCCACTTGGAAATTGTATGTCTAGAAGCTGGCTTTCCTTCAGAGCCATGGGCAAAGGTTATAAACAGATGGTCTGATTTTCTCAATGATTTTGTCCTTTGTAGAACCATAGCATTCTGTGTAAATCCAAAGAGTGATGTATTCTTTCCCCTCTGTTCATAGGGATGGGGAAGAAGGTAGGTAGATGAATGGCCTGATTTAGAAACACATTCATGACCACCTTAGGCATGAAAGAAGGGTTAGATGTTCTTCGTGTTTCACTGTTGCAGTCATTACGTTTGGGTTATCCCTGCCAGGGTAGCCCTCGGCCGGCCCAGACACCAGAGACTTAGTATTTCTGCGTCGGTTGCTGTCACTTGAGGACTGACGTCAGGTCCTCAGTGGTATAAAATAAGGCAGCTGACGCCATTACATCAGTCTTTCTTGCTGTGGAGGCCGAAGCAGAAGCAGTTTGCACGTGTGCTGGTCGGCTGCTACCTGAGCTTTCATTTCTGAACTGAAGTTGAAGTCTTCTAACTCCCGTTTGGGATCCTTTTTTCTTGCACTAACCGATGTCAGAAAAAGTTAATAATTGTCACACCTGTGGAAAGCAAATACCACACCGAGACTTCCACTCTTACTGCGTCACTTGCCTAGGCCCAGACCAAGACATCCCCTGTTGTTGCTTCTGTGCTTTAACGTCAGAACTATCTGTCATCGGGCCCTTATTGTAGCCAGATATTTTTGTTTACAGTCCTTGAATTCCAATATGGCTTTGGTAAGCCATCTGACAGCAGATCTTCTGAAAAAACATAAAGATAAAGACAGACAGAGACCGCACAGGTCCAAACCGTCTGATGACGCTTTCGTTAAGCTAGTTGTCAGTCATCCGGTACACAGTGAGGTGCTTTCTCAGCCCCTGATGCCTGCTTCAATTGATTCGCAGGCCGCTACCGAGACCCTTACAGAGTCCGGAGTGCCGCAAAACTCTTCTTCATCTAAAGGATCTTGCGAGCGTTTCTACCTTGGATGGTTCCTGAGCCACTGAGCAGGCACCGTCTTCTGAGAAAGTCCTTCGCACCTCTTAATCTCGACACAGCTGTCTTCTTTCACGACTATCATTCTTTCGAAAACAGCCGAGTTCCTTAGGCCCAGGGTTCGAATCACACCCAAGAAACCGACTACTCACTCTCAGCCACCTGCTACCTTGCCTTGCTCTCAAATGCTTAAAATGGCAGAAGACCTTATTATGTTGATCAGGGGAAGTCAAGCTACCCCTTCAAAAAGAGAAAGAGATCTGTCCCCAGTAGTTTTGTCTGAACAAGAGTCAGATGAATCTGATGCATCTGACTATGAAGACATGCAGCCTCTCTCCACTTATGAGGATTCTGATGCAGAGGAATCCATTCCTTCAGCCTCTTCTCCAGAGGATTTTTCCTTTGGGGAAAACCTGCATACTTTAAAGGAGCATTTCCAATGGTACAGTCAGGACTACCCTCAGTCTAAAAAGAGACTCAGGGAATTCCTACATCTTCCGCAACATGGACCCTTGGCCATTCCCCCAGTCCTGGATGGTGGTGGATGATGTTTTCTTTGAATCCAGCTTGACTTCTGATGCCCTACCTCCTGCTCCCAGAAAACCAGACAGGTACTACAGAGCCTCTGACTCACACAAATATCTTTTTAAAAATCCAACAGCTGACCCTGAGGTCATTTCTCAATGGCCGAAAGGGATTAAAGCAACCTCTGCTAAGAATCCCACCCCCTCAGACAGGGATTCCCAAGCATTGGACAGATAGGGTAAAAAAGTATACACCTCAGCTACTCTTGCTATCAGGGCACTATATTGTCAGTTCCATATGCTTAAATATCAGCAACATACCTTGGAACTACTTAAACAAAAAATATCCCCATTTCTTGCTTGGGCAAAATCTAAAGATTTACAAGACTTAATGCATTCTGCAAGTCAAGTAAATAAACACAACTTGCACTGTGGTTTTGACGCTAACTTATTTGGCACTAAGGCAGAAGAGGTCTTAAAAATGATGGAAGAAAAAGCAAAATCTATGCAAACAGTTTAAGATTTCTTACAGGTCCAGCCCCCTAGGTTCAGTAGGCATTTTCCATCCAAGCACTGGTCCTTTCCTGCTCTTAGTAAACAGGCCCAGCCTAGGACCTGTGGAAACAGACCCCCCAGACAGCAGCCCCAGGGAATGCAGAGATCTAAGCAGTGGACTACCTCCACTTCAAAACCATGGTATTCTAAGCCACCCCCTTATGATAAGAACTCACAATGACTCACCTCCTCCTGACCTCCCCTCTGCCCACCTTCACTTACCCCTAGGAGGAAAACTCTCCTTTCACTGAAGCTCCTGGTCCGCCATTACCAAGGACCAATAGGTTCTGAACATTGTGTCTCAGGGATACAAATTCTCCTTCCACACCCTTCCAACCCCAAAAGGGTTCCCCAGATCTACCGCCAAATCAGTGGGCAGAGCCTCAAAAGCAAATCCATTCCCTGCTCTCTTTGAGGGCAGTAACGCACATTCCTGCTGAACAGATAATCCAAGTTCTACTCCAGACATTTTCTGGTGCCCAGAAAAGAGAGCACCTGGCACCCCATCCGCGATCTATCCATTCTAAACATCATTCTGGTGATCCCAAAATTTAAAATGCTCACCCTCCAGCAGCTGCTACCCATACTCTCCAAGAACACTTGGCTAGCCACCCTGGATCTAAAAGAGGCCTACCTTCACATTCCTATCAGGGAATCATGCAGAAAATATCTCCACTTCAGGGCAGGATCTCAACCCTTTCAGTTCTCTGTGCTTCCCTTTGGCTTATCTACTGCTCCCAGAATTTTCACAAAATGCCTGGCTCTGGCCATTGCTTTTTGCAGACAAAAAATATTCAACTTTACCCCTACTTAGATGACTGCCTTATTCAGGCAGACAGCCAGGAAAAGCTGCTCAAACACCTGGCCTTTGTAAAGAGCCTACTAACCTCCCTAGGGTACACAATCAACGAAAAGAAATCCAAACAGGTGCCCACCAAAAGGATAATCTTCCTGTGAGCAAGTCCAGACACAGTATCCCAGATGGCATGCCTCACCAGAGAAATGAATTTTCCTATCAGCTTACTTTTCTCAACTGGCCACCAGGCCCCAGCTTTCTGCAAGGAAAATCCTGCAAGCCCTGGGGTTCATGGCATCCTGCATACTCCTCATTCTATATGCCAGACTGCATTTGAGGAAACTTCAGTGGTACCTAAAGAGCCTTTGGTGTCAACACACTCAAGATCTGGAAACTCTTACACCAATTATTCCTTGCCTGAGGAAGGAATTTCTTTGGTCCGTAACAGCCTGCTCCCACAACAAGGGACTGCCCTTCTCCCCACTCCCCGCCACCCAGACCCTCACCACAGACACATCAGACTACACTTGGGGGTGCACACCTGGATGGCAGATGCATACAGGGCCAATTGAACCCCCAGCAACTCCCCCTACACACAAGTCAAAACGAGATGATGGCTGTACAGCAGGCCTTGATAGCTTTTAAACCCCCTTCTCTCTCCAGGGATTCTCCTGATCAAAACAGACAAAACCAGTGTGATGTGGTACATCAAAAAGCAGGGAGGGACTCACTCCTACCCACTGTGCAGGCTGGTCATGACCCTTTGGTTCACAGCCTCTTCCATGCAACTACACCTGTTAGCACAATACCTGTCAGGCTCTCTCAACTCCCTGGCAGACCAATTAAGCAGAAAGCTTTTGGACCCCCATGAGTGGAGCTCAACACAAACACTTTCTTCCTAATAACTCAGAAATGGGGGACCCCAGAGGTCGACCTTTTTGCCTCCCACACCAACCATCAGCTCATCAAATTCTGCACCAGGGAGCATCACTGCATGGCTTGGAAAGTGGATGGCCTGTCCTTCCCCTGGGTAAACCTCTTGGTCTATAACTTTCCTCCCCTACCTCTCATTCCCAGGATACTGATCAAAATAAGGGAGGAAAAACCAAGGATCATTCTCATAGCTCCAGACTGGCCCAGACAGCACTGGTACCTTTTGCTGTGCGGCCTGTCCCCGCTGCCTTCATCAAGTCTTCCTCAGATTCCAAACCTCCTAACCCAGACGGAAGGGGAATTCATGCACCCCCAATTGCAGGCACTGAATTTGGCAGCTTGGTTTATACCCTGACACCTTAGCAATCTGCCATCCTCTGTAAACATGTTCTGGATTTTATCAGAGAGCCCAGATGCCTTATCACCAGAAAGTCTTATGCAGACAAATGGAAAAGGTTCTGCACCTGGATCGAGGCTAAGGGGACCAATATGGCACAGCCCTCCATCCCTCTCATCCTGGATTATTTAGCTGACCTACTACACACTGGTTTCCCTTTCTCCTAGGTTCATAGCTTCATAGGTAGGTACTAGGCTATCGGCCCAAGGGCCTAAGTAAGCCTAGCCAACAAGGTTCCCTGGCTTACGTCACCCAAGAAAGTTATTTTCCTGTGCCACTGTTGAGCAGAGCCACAGAAGTGATCCCTGGTGTATTTCCTATTTCCCATCCACTCATCAAGATTTTTCTTGAAGAGTGCTAATGAGGAACTTTGCTTGACATAAATGGGTAGCTTGTTTCAGAGTATGGGAAGCCTCTGGGACAGGAATCTATCCCTCCAGCATGTCCTGTTTATTGTGGTGACAAGGTTTAGGTCCCTAGAGCATGTAGCTCGGAGGGATTGGGATTTCTTTAGGTGTAGCATGTCCAACAGCTCTGGATTTGACATAGCTTTATATGTTAAGAAGAGATCATTTCAGAGTAGACGATATGCTACAGAGTAAAGCTGGAGTTTTTTGAGACTGTCAGTGTAGGGCATCTGTCTGAGGCCAGTAATCCTCTTTGTAAGGTACTTCTGTGGCCTTTCCAGTTACTGCAGATGTCTTGTGTGGTAATTTCCAAAAGGGGGCATTGTAGTCTATAATGGGTCTAATGAGTGTCGAGTAGAGGGGAGCAATGCCCTCTTTTTTCATGGATGAGAAGCCTTTTGTGATGGTGTGCCACATAGAAGGACTTCCTAACTACTGTGGCAATGTGATTATCAAAGGAAAGACTACTGTCCACCTGGGTCCCAAGGTCTGTTATCACACATTCAGTGTTAAGTAGACTGCTGCCTATGTGGTAGTTCATGGGTGCAGAGTTTTTACCAAAGGGGATGACAGTGCACTTTTTGGCCTTGAGCCTGAGGCCATGGTTCTGACACCAGGCATCTGTCTCAGTGAGGCCCTTATGTAGGATGTCCACATCATTTGGGGACTCGACTATGGCTCCTAGTTTGCAGTCATCTGTGAACTTCATTAGCCAGAGGTCTTCTGTGTTAGCCTGTACTTCAGAGAAGCAGATACCAAACAGGAGAGGTCCCAGGACTGAACCCTGTGGTACTCCAGTTGTCACTGGTTTGAAGTCAGATTTGGAGTCTGCAACTTTTACAGTGTGGGTTCTGTCAGTGAGCTAGTTGGCAACCCATCTTGTGACATAGGGATTTATACCTAGTTTAGTGAATTTAGCTATAATTCCAGAATGGGGGGATGGAGTCGAAAGCCTTGGCTAGGTCAAGATAGGCTGTGTGAACCACCTTACCCTCGTCTGCAGCTTTGGCGACTGCCTCAAAGACGTTTATCAGGTTCAGGAGGCATGATCTGCCTTTCACAAACCCGAACTGGGTGAGGTCCAGAGTTTGGAGGTTACCAATGTCTTTGTTTATGAGTTCCATGATGATACATTCCATGGATTTTCAGACCAGGCTTGTCAGGCTAATAGGGCGATAGATCCTGGGATCAGTGGTGGCTCCCCCTTTGTGGAGTGGGATAACTGTTGCTGTGTGCCATTCAGTGGGCACAAAGACTGATGTGAGGCTGTGATTGAACATGGTGCTTAGGTGGGGAGCCAGTTCGTTCTGAAGTTCTTGTAAAATGCAGCCTGGGATGTTGTCTGGTGCCATGGATGCTGTGTTTTTGGCTTTAGAGAGTACAGCTTTTACCTTTGTAGATGTTCTTCATGTTTCACTGTTGCAGTCATCACACTTGGGTTATCTGCCTGCAGGTAGCCCTCAGTCGGCCCGAATGCAAGAGACTTAGTATTTCTGCGTTGGATGCTGTTGCTTCTTCCATGACGTCAAGGGTATAAAAACAGGCAGCCAACGCCATTACATCAGTCTTTCTTGCTGAGGAGGAGCCCGAAGCAGAAGTAGTTTGCAAGTGCCGGTCGGCTGCTACCTGAATTTTTCGTTTTTGAGTTGAATAATCCTAAAGTCTTCTAAAGCTAAGTACCCCGTTGGGGATACTTTTTTCTTGCTCTAACCGATGTCAGAAAAAGTTAACAATTGTCTTGCCTTTGGAAAGCAAATACCTAACAAAAGAAAAAATATATAATGAATTCATGTGGTATTCCTTTAATAATATATGATGAATTCTATTGGCTGTGACTTAATTGTGGTTTATATAAATTGCTTCTAGTAGGATATTGAGTTAATACTGATGAAGGGTTTTTAACCTGAAAGCTTTGTTCTTGTGATTAAACTGTTACGCTACTCAGTTCATTTTTCTTTTGTTGCGTTTTTGTTTGAGCTGTGTTTCACTTAAATCCGTGATTGATTTGATTGAAAGCAAATACCTCACAGAGATTTTCATACTTACTGCGTCACCTGTTTAGGCCCAGACCACGACGTCCCTCGCTGTCGGTTTTGTGCCTTGTTTAACGCCCGAACCATTTGTCGTCGGGCTATCTTTGTCGCTGAATTCTTTTGCTCTTGATCTCCATATTCTGAAACGGCTTTGGTAAGCCATCCAACTACCGATCTTCCAAAAAAAGTAAGGATAAAGATAGAGACAGACCACATAGGTCCAAAACTGCCAACAACGCTTCCGTTAAGCTAGTCGCCAGTCCGCCAGTACTCAGTGAGATGCCCTTGTAGCCCCTGATGCCCACTTCTATGGATTCGCATGCCTCTGCTAAGACCCATTCGGAGTCCAGTATGCTGCAAGATGCTTCTTCGACTGTGGAGCCAGCAGATGTCTCTACCTTAGATGGGTCCGAAGCCGCTGTGCAGGCACCGGCTTCTGAGGGAGTTTTTCGTCCTACCGATGTTCAAATCAAATTGACGACTTCATTTTTAACCAAAACTACAGTTTCTTAGGCCCAGAGTATGCACTATGCCTAGAAAACTGATGACCAAAGAGCATGCTCAGGCACCCATGGCACAAAAACAAATGCTTAGAATGGCTGAAGACCTTATTACGTTGATTACTGGAAGCCAGCCTTCCCCTGCTAAGAGACAAAGAATCCAGTCTCCTTCAGGCTTTATAGACCAGATGTCCGATGACTCTGACCTTTCAGATTATGAAGACATGCCCTTATCCGCCTATGAGGATTCAGATGCAGAGGAATCCATTCCCTCTGCCTCCTTTCCAGAGGAATTTTCTTTTGGTGAAACCTTGCATACTGTAAGAGAGCATTTCCATTGGGAATGCCAAAACTATCCTCAGTCCAAAAAGAGACTCAGAGAATTTTTAGAGTTGCCTCAGCACTGGCCTTTAGCTATACCCCCTGTCTTGGATGTTGCAGATGATGTTTTCATGGAATCCAGTCTTACTCCAGACACTTTACCTCCAGCCCCTAGGAAACCAGACAGGTACTACAGAATACCTGATTTTCACAAGTTTCTTTTGAAGAATCCTACTCCTGACCCAGAGATCATTTCCCAGGGACCTAAAGGTATTAAGGCTACTACAGCCAAAAATCCTACCCCTTCAGACAGGGATTCCAGAGCTTTGGACAGATGGGGTAAGAAGGTATATATCTCTGCAACTCTTGCTATCAGGGCATTGAATTGCCAGTTTCACATGCTGAAATACCAGCAACATATTATGGAACTTATTAAACAAAAATTGGTAACCTTTCCAGATTGTGCAAGTAAATAAAGAATTGCAGGAACTTATGCACTCTGCAAACCAAGTTAGTAAGCATACATTGCGGTCTGATTTTGATGCCCTAGAAGCATCTTGCAGGGCAGCAGTCACTGGCTCTGTACTGAGAAGACATGCTTGGCTGAAGGAGCAGACCTTGCCAGATCATGTCAAATCTAAATTATTAGACGCTCATTTAAATAAGGACTGTTTGTTTGGCACCAAAGCAGAAGTTGTTCTTAAAAAGTTGGAAGAAAAGTCTAAATCTATGCAAACTATTAATTAATTCCTACAAGTGCAACCACCTAGATTCAGCAGGCATTGCCCTTCACAACACTGGTCCTTTCCAGCCCCCTCCAGGCCTTCCCAAACAAGACCCAGGTGAAACAGACCACCCCCAGACTACAGTCTCAGGGTATGCAGAGATCTAAGCAATGGAGTGCCCCCACCCCTAAAGCAGCGAGTGGTAAGCCACCTCCTTATGGAAAAAGTTCACAATGACTTCTCAACTCTACTTCCCAGTCCTGCCCAATTGCTTGTACCCCTTGGAGAAAAACTTGCCCTTCATGCAAAAAACTGGATGTCCATCACTCATGACCGATGAGTCCTCAACATTGTATCCCAGGGGTACAAATTTTATTTCCATTCACTGCCAGACCCAAGTGGGTTTCCAGACCTTCCTCCAAACCAGTGGGCAGAGGCTCAAAACCAGGTACTTTCCCTCCTCAATATCAGAGCTATTCAGCCTGTTCCAGTAAAACAGAGGGGTCAAGGATTCCACTCCAGACTGTTTCTGGTACCCAGGAAGGAGGGCTCTTGCCGCCCAATCCTGGATCTTTCAATTCTCAACACCTTCCTGGTGGTACCAAAATTCAAGATGCTTACCCTGCAACAGCTTCTCCCTATGTTAGCCAAGGATGCCTGGTTAGTCACCCTAGACTTAAAAGAAGCCTATCTGCACATCCCCTAAGGGAGTCATGCAGGAAATATCTATGTTTCAGGGCAGGGTCTATGCATTATCAGTTCTCTGCACTTCCCTTTGGCTTTATACTGTTCCCAGGGTATTCACAAAATGCCTGGCTTCAACCATTGCTTACTGCAGGCAGAGAAATATCCAAATTTACCCATACTTGGACAACTGCCTGATTCAGGTGGACAGTCAGGAATTGCTGCTTCAGCACCTGGCATTTGTAAAAAGCCTTCTCACTTCATTGGGGTATACCATCAACGAAAAGAAATCACAACTGGTACCCAGTGAAAAGATTGTATTCCTGGGAGCAAGCTTGGACACAACTTCCCAGATGGCATTCCTCACTTCAGTTAAACAGGTCTATCTGACAGACTACTTCAAACAAATGGCCACCAGAACCCAGCTATCTGCAAGAAAAATACTGCAAGCCCTAGGGTTCATGGCCTCATGTATTCTGCTAATTCCATATGCAAGACAGCATATAAGGAAACTTCAGTGGTACTTAAAAAGTCTTTGGTGCCAACATTCTCAGGACCTGGAAACAGTCATTCCTATCATACCTAAGGACAGAGTTCCTTTGGTGGGCAGAAGCATGCAACCTCAACAATGGACTGCATTTTACTCAACCCCACACCGCCCAGACCCTGACCACAGATGCCTCAGACTATGCATGGGGGGCTCACATGGTGGGCAAATGTATTCAGGGCCACTGGAGCCCAAGGCAAATTCTCCTGCACATCAACCAAAAAGAGATGCTAGCTGTACAGAATGCCCTGAAAGCTTTTAGATACCTACTCTTTCCAGGACAACTGCTGATAAAAACAGACAACACCACAGTTATGTGGTACTTCAACAAGCAGGGGGGAACCCATTCTTACCCACTCTGCAGGTTAGCCATGGCCCTGTGGAACACGGCCTTGGACAACCAAGTTCATCTACAAGCTCAATTCCTGCCATGCAAACAAAATTCACTGGCAGACGACTTAAGCAGAAATCTCCTAGACCTACAAGAGTGGAAATTGGAGCCCAGCACCTTCAGCCTTCTGGTCCAGAAATGGGGGACCCCAGAGGTGGATCTTTTTGCCTCCCCCGCCAACCACCAGTTAAGCAAATTCTGCACCAGGAACCCTCACAGCAGGGCCTGGAAGGTGGATGCCCTATCCTTTCAATGGGAAAACCTCTCAATCTATGCCTTTCCCCCTCTGCCCCTTCTCTCAAGAGTATTGCTCAAGATAAAACAAGTCAGGCTAAGGACAATTCTGATTGCCCTGGACTGGCCACGCCAGCACTGGTACCCACTCCTGCACAGCCTGACAATGTTGCCACCCTGGCACCTACACCAGACCCTACCCTGCTTTCTCAGCAGGAGGGGCAGATTTTGCATCCACAATTGCAAATCCTAAATCTTGCAAACTGGCTTATTCCTTAAATACTCCACCAGCAACCCTAAGCAAACAGGTGCTGAACGTCATCCTTGAAGCTAGACGGCCCAGTACTAGGAAATCCTATGCTGAAAAGTGGAAGAGGTATTGTTCTTGGATTCAGTCTAAAGGAAAGGACACATCACTGCCCTCCTTACCTCAAATATTGGATTATCTAGCAGAACTACTCCACAGAGATCTATCCTTCTCCTCCATTAAGATCCATGCCTCTGCCATTCCGGCTCATTACAATACTGAGCCACCTCTATTCTCTCACCCTCTCATAAAACAGTTCCTGAGAGGGGCAAACAACTTAATAGGTTCATAGGTAGGTACTAGGCTATCTGCCCAAAGGCATTTATAAGCCTAGCCGGAATGTGTTGTCTTTCGCTGCCCCCTTAGATTAGTTCCCTGTACTTCTGTCCAGCAGAGTCATTGAAGTGATTCCTGGGTTAAACTTTCTATTTCCCATCCACTCATCAGGGTTTCTCTTGAAGAGGTTTAACGAGGAGCTCTGCCTAATGTAGATTGGAATCTTGTTACAGAGCATGGGAAGTCTCTGGGACAGAAATCTATCCCTCCAGCACGTCCTATTTATTGTTGTGGTGAGGTTTAGATCCCTAGAGTGTGTGGCTTGAGGGGATATGGTTTTCTTTAGGTGGAGCATGTCCATCAATTCTGGGTTGGACATGGCCTTGTACGTCAGGCAGAGTTCACCTCTGAGTAGGCGGTATGCAACTGAGTACAGCTGGAGTTTCTTCATTCGAGTTGCATAGGGCATCTGCTTGAGGCCAGTGATCCTCTTGGTGAGGTACTTCTGTGGTCTTTCCAATTGTTGTAGGTGTCTTGTAAGGTACATCCCAAATGGAGCATTGTACTCTATGATGGGTCTGATGAGTGATGCGTAGAGGGGCCCAATGACATCTTTTGATGTGGATGCAAACCCTTTTGTGATTAGGTGGGCCACATAGAAGGATTTTCTAACCACTTTGGCAATGTGATTATCAAAGGAGAGGTTACTATCTACTTGGGCCCTCAGATCTCTTATTACATCTTCCATATTTAGGGGGCTACCACCTATGTGGTAGTTTGTGGGTACTTTGTTTTTTCCAAAGGGGATGACTATGTACTTTTTGGCATTTAGCTTGAGGCCATGGTTTTGACAGCCGGTATCCGTCTCAGTGATACCCTTTTGGAGGATGTGTGTCTGTCAGCCAAAGAGTCAGTTATAGCCCCTAGTTTGCAGTCATCTGTGAACTTGGTCAGCCATAGTCCTCCTGTGCTTGCCTGTACCTCTGAGAAGTATATGCCAAACAGGAGGGGTCCTAGGACTGAGCCCTGGGGAATGCCACTTGTAACCGGTTTAGAGTCAGACCTAGCTCCTACAACTCTTACCATGTGGGTTCTGTCCATGAGCCAGTTGGCAACCCATCTTGTGATGTAGGGGTTTATGTTCAGGCTGGTGAGCTTGTCTATAATACCTGAGTGGGGAATGGTGTCATAGGCGTTTGCGAGGTCTAGGTAGGCTGTGTGGACCACCTTTCCCTTGTCTATAGCCTTTGTAACTGTCTCAAAGAAGTCCACCAGGTTTAGGAGGCATGATCTGCCCTTAAAGCCAAACTGGGTAGGGTCCAGTGTTTGGAGGTTTCCTATGTCTCTGTTAATGAGATCCATGATGATGCGCTCCATAGCTTTGCAGACCAAGCTAGTCAGACTTATAGGCGATAGTTCCCAGGGTCCGTTGTGGCTCCACCTTTCTGGAGTGGAATAACCGTTGCTGTGCGCCACTCTGTGGGCATG
Organism: Protopterus annectens; assembly: GCF_019279795.1. Taxonomy (NCBI): domain Eukaryota; kingdom Metazoa; phylum Chordata; order Ceratodontiformes; family Protopteridae; genus Protopterus; species Protopterus annectens. Next base: position 36,613,413 of record NC_056751.1, on the reverse strand, counting down.
TAGCCTGTGGAGAGGCTGTGTTTAAACAGTGTGTTTAGGTGAGGGGTTAGTTCATCTTTGAGCTTGTGTAGGACGCAGCCTGGGACACCGTCCGGTCCCACTGTGTTTATGGCTCTGGAGAGGGCTGTTTTAACCTGAGTGTCTATTATTTCAGGGGCACTACATTCTTCTGGTATAGTTATGGGCCCTTTTGGGGGTGAGAGGGGTGAAGTTTGCACTGAGCCTGTCTGCCAGGATGTTGGCTATATCAGTCGGTTCAGTGTATTTTGTGCCATTCTGCACTAACTCTGAGCAGATCTGAGAACTGCCACTTAGATTCTTGACATAGCTAAAGAATGCCTTGTGGTTATCTTTGGAGTCCATGGCAATTTTTCTTTCGAAGCTAACCTTGGATGATTTTATGAGGGAACATAGTTTCTTGCTGATACTGATCAGGGATGTTGTCCCTTCTTGGGATTTTACTCTTTTTTTTTTTTTTTTTTTTTTTTTTGTACTAGTTTCCTCCTTCTATTGTATAGCTTGTTTATGGCAGGGTCCACCAGACTGATTTCCTTTTCTTGGAGGAGTGAGTCTTGGTTTTGTTTGGGATAGCACTATCCATGCATTCTTGTAGGTGCCCGTAGAGTGCATTAGTAAAGGATTTTGCAGCTTGGACAGCATTATCCTTTAGCATGGGGCTTTGAAACTTCCCACCTCGGTCTTAAGTAATGTGACGTTTGCTTTTGAAAAGTTTTTCATGGTTTCTTTGACAGGTGGTGGTGGCGGAATGTGGATATCTATTGTGATTAGTTTATGGTCAGATCTAAACAGCAAGGGGTTGACCTCCGGTGTGGAACACCGGTCGCCCATGTTGGTGATGACCAGGTTCAGTATGTTGTCACCTCTGGTTGGGCAAGGGAGTTTGTACTTGAGTAGTTCTCCCAGTTAATGTTTGGGTAATTGAAATCACCCAATATCAGGGTGTTTGGTAGGACCTTTATGTTTCCCAGTGTTTCCAGGAATGTGGAGTGGGGGTCCTGGGACATGGTGGGTGATCTGTAGCAAGCTATAATTTGAATAGCAGTTTTGCCTGTTAGTTGCACGTGGATGATCTCTGAAGCATCGTGCTGTACCACTATCCTGGAGGTGTGGGTATCCTTGATGAATATGGATGCACGCCCCACCTTTTGTATTTCGGTCAAGGTTTTGTGGCCGAAATGTATGGTATGAGTTGTAGCCTGGTAGTGCTGGGGTGCTCTCTGGAGCCTTAAACCAGGTTTCTGTTACTACACATATATCGATTTTCTCCATACTGAGGAGTGCCTTGAGTGTGTACATTTTGAGGTTTAGACTTCTGGCATTGAGTAGCATTACCCTCAGCTTTTTGTTACTTGTACTATTTACGGCAGTGGGTTTGTCTTTTGAGCCTTGCCTAAAAAAGGCACTATGGGGGCGGCAAGAGCCTTGGCCAGTATTCGAAAGCCTAAGGGTGACAGGTGCAAGACGTCTCTAGCAAAGCAGAGTGGCTTGTCGAGCATGTCATCCCAGGCTGACAGACACTGGATCTCCTTTGAATGACACCAGAAGCTTAGCCAATTGTTGAAACTGATAATTTTTTCTCTATACCGTGGTATCATTCTTGGTGAGGGCAGGATGCTACTCAGGGTCGGGGTCATACCGGCCTAGGCTACGTGATCAGAGAGCTCCTCCGTCTCTCTTCTTGTTCTGGAGTGACCTGAGTGCTTGTGTTATGTGGTGGATCCTAGCACCCGACAGGCAGCTAACAGTAACCTTCTCCTTGTTCAGCCTAGTGAGTGGCATGTCTGTGTGCCTGACTATAGAGTTACCTATTACTAATGTGTTGGGTATGTTATTTTGCCTTAAGGGCTGTGATTATGTGGCACACTGGTTTTCTGCAATATGTGTTTCATGGTTTGTGTTGGGGTGGTGGAGGTTGCTTGGATGTCTGCTTTGGCTCCTTTCCAAGGAGAGCACCCACCCCTGCTTGGGACCTTATCTTTGTACTGGAAAAGCTCACTCTTCCCCCTTTTGAACCTACTGCTTCAGCAGAGTTAAAATTCCTCTCTTGGAAAACAGCTTTGCTTCTAGCCATCACTTCATTTAGAAGAGTGTCTGAGTTACAAGCACTGATGGCTGTGGAACCCTTCATTATTTTCCATGCTGACAGGGTTTCCCTCAGGACTAACCCTTCCTTTATGCCTAAAGTGGTGTCCAGTGTGGCTCTCAACCAATCCATCCATCTGCCAACCTTCTTCCTTAATCCTCAAAATAAAGGGGAAAGGATCCTGCACTCTTTGGATGTGCACAGACAGCCCAGGTTCTACCTTGATAGTGTTAAGCTTTTCAAAAAATCTTACCAGCTGCTAGTCAGCTTTGCAACAGGGGCAGAGGGCAAAGCCATTTCAAAACAAACCATTTCCAAATGGAGAGCACAATGCATCCATTTCTGCTACAAGCACCATGGAAAATCAACCCCTCAGGGGGTCAGAACACATTCCACTAGGGCTACATCTACCTCTACAACATTTCTCAGGGGAGTCCCTACCAGGGATATTCTGGAAGCTGCTATTTGGAGTTCGGTACACACCTTCACCAAGCATTACCACCTGCCTATCTTTTCCAAATCCAGGGCAGGATTTGCTACAGCAGTCTTGCAAGGCCTTCCAGCCAGCTCTAACTCTTCTTGACTGCCTCCACCCTTCCTCAGCTTTGGGAATCAACCCAGGTGTGATGACAGCAACAGTGAAACATGAAGAACATAGTTCAGTTGTGTACACTTACCATAAATGTAGAAGGGAAGGCAGATACCATAAATGTAGATGTTTGAGTGTATTCACTGTTTCAGTCCTGGTTTCCCCCCCTCCATCCCCTTGGTTTTCCTTTGTCTCTTTATCTCTCCTCTCTATGGCTGTTCCTACTGGTATTGATATTTACTTTTTACTGGTGGTGTTTTCCCCACCATATACCAGCATCCTATTTTGGGGCTCCTGACATTTGGGGCAAGAAAAACTGAAGTAATGGTGTCGGCTGCCTGTTTTTATACCTCTGACGACCTGACGTCATGGAAGAAGCGACAGCATCTGCAGAAATACTAAGTCTGTGGTATTCATACTGACTGAGGGATCCCTGTAGGCAGATAACGCAAGTGTGATGACTGCAACAGTGAATACACTCGAACGTCTACATTTATGGTAAGTGTACACAACTGTACTTTGTGAATACAGGGACTCTGCATTCTTCCTGTATAGATATGGGCCCTTTAGGGGGTGAGAGGGTGTAAAGTTAGCACTGAACCTATCTGCCAGGATGTTGGCAATATCAGTTGGTTCTGTAATTTTCATGCCATTGTGCTGTAACTCAGAGCAGATCTGGGTGTTGCCATTGAGATTCTTGACATAGCTATAGAATGCTTTGTGGTTGTCCTTAGAATCAGTGATGATTTTGTTTTCGTAGCTAGCTTTGGAGGATCTTATAAGAGATCTCAGCTTCTTACTGAGGCTGACCAGGGAGCTCCTCCACTCATGGGATTTTACTCTCTTTTGCAACAGTTTCTTCCTTCTGTTGTACAGTTTGTTTGTGTCAGGGGACCACCAGATTGGCTTCCTTTTTTTGGAGGATAGCGTCTTGGTTCTCTTTGGGATAGCAAGATCTATGCACTCGTGTAAGTGCTTATAGACTGCATTTGTGTAGGATTCAGCAGTCGTAACTGTATTGTCCATCTGCATGTGTGTCATGAAGTTCGCCACCTCTGTCTTAAGAAGGATGAAGCTGGCTTTGGAGAAATTTTTTACCATGGTTTCCTTAATGGGGGGTGGGGGTGGGATGTGCGTATCTAGGGTGACTAGCTTATCGGGTCAGACCAGTGAGGAGTTAAATTCAGGTGTGGAATACCAGTCACTCATGTTGGTAATGACTAGGTCTAGGGTATTGTTGCCCTTGGTGGGGGTGTGGATAAGTTGATCCAGGGCATTGGAATTTATGAATTCCACAAAGCGTAGAGCATATGAGTTGGTACACACGTAGCTTTCCCAGTTAATGTTGTGGTAGTTGAAATAGCCCATATTTTCCAGTATATCAAGAAAAGAGGAGTGGGAATCCTGGGGCATGGTGGGGGATCTGTAGCAAGCTACAATTCGGATTGCAGTTTTGCCCAGAGTTAGTTGCACTTGGATAACCTCAGATGCATTATGCTGAGCAACTAGCCTGTTGGTGTGGATATCCTTAATGAATATGGACATACCTCCACCTTTGGTGTTCTGCTCCAGGTTACATGGCCGGAAAGTATGGTATGTGTTATAGCCTGGTAGTGCAGGGGTGCTCTCTGGAGCCTTGAACCAAGTCTCAGTCACTGCACAGATATCGATGCTCTCCGTTTTAAGGAGTGCCTCGAGTGAGTGCATTTTGAGATTTAGACTTCTAGCATTGAGTAGCATTACCCTCAGGTTTTGCTTGCCTGTTCCTGTTGCGGTGGTGAATTTGTCATTTGAACCTTGCCTAAAAAAGGCACTATAGGGGCGGCAAGAGCCTTAACCGGTATCAGGAATCCCAGGGGTGACAGATGCAGGCCATCTCTGGCAAAGCAACATGGTTTGTTGACCATGTCATCCCAGGCAGACAGATACTGGATCCCCTTAAAATGACAGCAGAAGCTTAGCCAGTTGTTGAAGTCAATCATTTTGTCCTTGTACTGGGCTATGGCAGAATGCTACTCAGGGCTAGGGTCATACCTGCCTGGGCTACAAGATCGGAGAGCTCTTCCATGTGTGTCTTCATGTAGTCCAGGGAGGTTCGTCTCAGGTCGTTTTCACCAACATGGACAATGACAGAGTCCTATTTGTACTTGTTGTGGAGTGACCTGAGTGCATGGGTTGTGTGGCGGAACCTGGCACCCGACAGGAAGCTGACAGTAACCTTCTCCTTGTTTAGCCTGGTGAATGGGAGATCAGTTGCCTGACTATAGAGTCCCCTATGACTAGTGTGTTGGGTATGTTGTTTTGCCTTATGGGCTGTGATTGAGTGGCACACTGAGTCTGTAGGCTATGTGTCATTTGGGTTGTGTTGGGGGGGGGGGTCACTTGCATTTCTGCTTTAGAGATCTCTGTTGCTTGAGCAGATTATTACTGAGAGCCTCCACTAATGTTTTTATGTGTGGATTTTGGTGGTGTAGATTTAGTGGGACTATGTAATGAGTGTGGTGTGGTGCAAGTGTTTACCTTCTCCTCTTGACTGTCAAGTTCAGTCTTGGTTAGAGAGAGCTTTACCTCCAGTTTGGCTAGATAAGTGCATCTCTCACAGGTTGTAGTTTTGGGTGGTAGGAGGAGAGAGTTGTCTGTGTACATGAAGCAATTGCTACATTGCTCCAAGATGCGCAGATTCATCAGATTGACAGGAGAGAACACTGGGAGCTGACCCTTGGACATGCCTGAATAAAAAAATAGTTTCCTCTAGATAAATGAGTACAAGAGCTATTTTTCTATAAGCAAATGAGGAAAGTAAGTACAAAAACTGTTTTCCTCTATGTAATGAGGAAGGTTGAGTGCTGTAGTAGTTTGTAGCTTTAGTGCTTACAAGTTCTGAACAAGTGCTGATCATGAATAGGCAAATTCAAGTGCTAAAACTAAGAATCTGTATCTGGACTAGACTAGTTACAGGAAAGAAACAAGTGTAAATGTGGGCTTTTAAATCAAAAAGTTGAGGGAGATGGAAAAATTGCCCAAACGGCTAATAACTACAATTTCTGGGCCAGAAACACTCCTTGTGTGGTAGATAGGTTACCTAGTGCTTACCACTCCCACTGATAAGCTAGAAGGCTTCCCTCCAATACAGAAAGGCTTGGGGGGCTCAAGAGCTTACAAACAGTCCTGGATACAGCAAATATGTATCTGGACTAGACTAGTTACAGGAAAGGTAGGAAACAGGCTTAGAGTTTTGCTTTTTTTTTACAGAAAAGCAGCTAAAACAGCACTAAAAACATTTCAAGTGCAGTGCAAGCTAGCGCACTTCAGTGTGTAGCAGTATTAAAGCAAATACAGTTTAAATAAATGCAATTTATTCAAAATGTATTCTAAACTGAACTCAATTATTGTTTTATTCAACTTTTAATAGTTAAAAAATGTCAAAAATGTACTTATCAGCTGAGAAGCACACTCAGAACACAGGAAGATTCTAGCAAAGTTTTTTTTTTCTACTAAAGTAAAGTGGAAAGGGAGAAAGGAGGAGCAGAAGATAATTCAAGCTCAAACTAAGTGGGTTGTCCTTCTCACATGTTCTCTCTGTAATAGATCTCCTGTTTAATCTCCTGTATTAAAATTCATGCCTCTGCTATTTCTGCTCATTTTCCCACTGAGCAGCCACTTTTTTCACACCCTCTGGTTAAACAGTTCCTCAGAGGGGCTATCAACTTGAGGCCCCCCAGAAGAGCGCCAACACCAGCTTGGGACCTTAACTTTGTCTTGGAAAAGCTCACCCTGCCTCCTTTTGAAACAGCTTCTTCTGCAGAGCTAAATTTTCTCTCCTGGAAGACAGCCTTCCTCCTAGCCATCATTTCAGCCAGAAGAGTCTCTGAGCTGCAAGCACTCATGGCTGTGGAACCCATCATCATCTTCCATGCAGACAGGGTATCCCTCAAAACTAATCCATCCTTCATGTCCAAGGTGGTGTCCAGCATGGCTCTCAACCAAACCATCCATTTGCCCACCTTCTTTCCTAGCCCTCAAAACAAGGGTGAAAGGATACTGCACTCTCTAGATGTGCACAGACAGCTCAGATACTATCTGGGCAGGACTAAACCCTTCAGAATGTCTGATCAACTGCTGGTTAGCTTTGCTTCAGGGGCAGAGGGCAAAGCCATCTCCAAGCAAACCATTTCCAAATGGATAGCACACTGCATCCATTTCTGCTACAAACAGCATGGCAAGCCTCCCCCCAAGGGGGCAGGACACATTCCACCAGAACAGCCTCCACTGCAGCAGCTTTCCTCATAGGAGTCCCCACCAGGGACATCCTGGAGGCTGCCATCTGGACATCCAGTTTCTGTTTCACTGCTCGTTTTGCAGCAGTGTGTGTTCCAGAGGTGCAGAAGGCACTGCATAATGAACCTATCTCTTCACCATGTTTTATTTTTTTGCTGAAGAAAATGTAGATTCCTTGTTTGGTATTTGTGGGAGTGTTTGATTTGTGGAAATTCAAGAAATACAAGACCATTGAGTCCTTAGTGGCAAGCAGGGCAATGCAAGGTATAAAACTCCTCTGCAAAGTCTGTAACATACTGAATAACGGGATAATGCTTCCAATCCTTTCTAGTAGCTTAGGGGTTATAAGCCAGTGATCATCTTCTTTATGAACCTCTGGGGTCTTTCCTGTTGCTGTTTGCTAGGTGTAGTGATGTGTACCACAAAGGGGGCATTGTATTCAATAACTGGCATAACTAATGTTAAATTTCAGGGGCCAATGACCTATTTACATCTGGATGATATTCTTTTGGCAGTTAGCTGCACTAAGTCGAAGGGCTTTCTGACTACAGTCATTACATAATGACCAAAGAAGAGGGATTATTAGTTCTAAGTTCCAAGGTATTTAACAACAGTCTCCTTTTGAAATGGGGTGTTTGTTATATGCCGGTGGGAGAGGTTCTTTACTATATAGGTTCATAGCCTAGCTAGAATGTGTTCATACCATTTTTATTTTTTTTTTTTATTTTTTTTTACCTATTTTTCTTTTAGTTTTTGAGTATACTGTTCAACAATGACACAGAACAAGAACACATGCAAATCCCATCCACTCCCTCAGACTTCTCAAGAAAGATCTTGAAGAGACAATGATGGACTGCCTAACCTGACATGGATTTTATTCAAGAACCTTTGGGGAAGAACTCTGTTATCCTCTGGTCCAGCAGCATGTCCTTATTTCTCAGTGCTGAGTCAAGTCTCTCTCAGTAGGCCGATGGGGTTGGATTTTCTGAGAGATGGAGATGCAGCATTAATTTCCATGTTGGACATGGCTTGGCACATCACCACAGAGCACAAGCCGCTGAAGGTATGCCACTGAGCTGATGAGAGCTTTTGTTTCTGAGACCTGCAGCATATGGCTTTCCCTTTGGCCCCTTTGATCCTGGGGGAGTAACTTTGGGGTCTTTCCAGTTTGCTGCTGTGTTCTTGCATTACATCATCCCAAAGGCATCCATTGTACTATATTATGGAGATGATGGATGATGATGGCATGCATACCTCCCTGATCTAGATGACCTGATCCTGATGGGGTATATGTGTAATTATTTTTGTTTTCACTTTGGTTTTATTGCGTGGTTGTCAAATGAGAGATTGCTATCAGGTCCCCCCAGGTCCCTTCTTCTTTTCTTGGATTACTAATACTTTGGGTAATACTTAGGCAATTTGTGGAGCACTTTTTTTTTGCCACTATACACACTTTACTTTTTGCTTGAGCATGGAGCTCTGGCTCTGGCACCAGTTGTCTGTTTCTATGAGGCCCTTTTGGAGGGATGCTGTGTCGGCTGGAGAGAGTGTGATTATGCCCAGTTTGCTGCTGCTGAGCATCTTGAGATGTCAGGGCAGCACCTGGTTGGGATAGATATTTGCCCTTGAACCTGTAGGAGCCTGTGAAAGCAATGTCTGTGGGTTTGGTGGCAAATTTTTTGTTTTTTTTATTTTTGTCATTTTCCTACAATAATGAGCATATCTGGTTATTACCACCCAGGTAAAGAAAGCCTTGTGAGAATCCTTAGATGATTATCCCTTAGTGTTTTCTGCATTTTTTCTCTTAGACAATTTTATGTGTGTTGTTTTTGTGTTTAGTTTTTGCTAATACAGTTTCCCTTTTTTTTCTTTTTTTTGCTCTCATCACGATTGCCTCCTTCTTCTTCATTATATGTTGGTTTGGGCTGGGGTCCACCAGACAGATTGTGGTAGTATTGTACTTTGTACTTTTTGGCATTTAATTTCTGTCCATTTTTAGTTTTGCAGGTATTTACTAGTGTAAATTCTTGCTAAATATCATTGGCGTCAGCGGGGGCTTAACAATAAGTCCTAGTTTACAGTTGTCTGTAAACTTGGTTAGCCAGATGTCTTGGTTTTATAGTTTATTCTTTGCCATGCCTCTCACCATTCTAGACTTCTTAGAATTTGGCTCACATAATCAAGTCAGAAATCTTAGTGAAGTTAAGGAAGACCATGTTTAGCAGCTATTAGTCTTTTTCTGGATCCCACACAAAAATGTAGAACAGGTGTTACCTGCAGTTCCTTATGAAAATTAGCATGATCATTCAGAGGAACTGTAACCATATTAAGTTTTGGGACTCTCTATGTTGAGTCCTGGATTTATATATATATATATAGATATACATATAGATATAGGTATATATAGATATAGATTATATATATATATATATATATATATATATATATATATATGTTTATAGATATAGATATGTACACACACACACACACAAACACACACACACATTTTGATGGGAAGTATCTAAAGTAATATGGCGGATTTGTTGTGTGTTCCCAGCAGTAGTGACAGTGTGTAGAGTACTGTAAGGCAAGTACAAGGTATATGCCCTTTTCCCCACCATAGTGCGATCCTGGAGTTAGTATATATAGTTAGTGGGTGTGGGGGGCACAGCCCCCCACCCCTCACCTAGTTTGGTTTTATATTGTCTGGTTTCTGTTAAGAGGGGTAAGTAAGTAGTTTTTAAATTCTGGAAAGAGGTAGTCATTGGTGTTGTAAGTGTGCATGTCTTTGATTTAAAAGTTAGTCTTTTGAAATTTAGCATTGTAAGCTTTTGGTGAAATGAGATTCAGTCAAATGAGTGTTCAGTATTTTGAAAATTAGGTGATTTAGGCTCAGTCAAATGATCCCCGTTGGGGATCCTTTTTTCTTCCACTAACAGATGTCAGAAAAAGTTAATAATTGTCTCGCCTGTGGAAAGCAAATACCACACCGAGACATCCACTCTTACTGCGTCACTTGTCTAGGCCCAGAAAACAACATGCCCCATTGTCGCTTTTGTGCTTTAATGCCAGAACTGTCCATCGTCGGGCCCTTATTGTAGCCAGATATTTTCGTTTCCAGTCCTCGAGTTCCAATATGGCTTTGGTAAGCTATCCAACAGCAGATCTTCCGAAAAAACGTAAAGATAAAGACAGAGAGACCGCACAGGTCCAAACCTTCCAGCGACACTTCCGTTAAGCTAGTCATCAGTCCACTGTTACTCAGTGAGGCACTTTCGCAGCCCCTGATGCCCATTTCATTTGATTCACAGGCCGCTACCAAGACCCTTTCGGAGTCCGGTATGCCACAAAACTCTTTTTCGTCTAAGGATCCTGCAGTCGTCTCTACCTTGGATGAGTCCCGAGCCACTGAGCAGGCACCAGCTTCCGAGGAAGTCCTTCTCACCACCGAATCTTGACACAAACCGACGTCGTCTTTCGCGACTACCATTCTTTCAAAAACAACTGAGTTCCTTAGGCCCAAGGTTCGAACCACACCCAAGAAACTGACTACCCACTCTCAGGTGCTTGCTACCTTGCCTCAGTCTCAAATGCTTAAAATGGCACAAGACCTTATCATGCTGATCAGGGGAAGCCAAGCTACCCACTTAAAAAAGGAAAAGAGATCTGTCCCCAGTAGTTTTATCTGAACAAGAGTTAGATGAATCTGGTGCATCTGACTATGAAGCTATGCAACCCCTCTCCACTTATGAGGATTCTGATGCAGAGGAATGCATTCCTTCAGCCTCTCCCCCAGAGGATTTTTCCTTTGGGGAAACCCTGCATACTTTAAGGGAGCATTTCCAATGGGAGAGTCAGGACTACCCTTGGTCTAAAAAGAGACTCAGGGAATTCCTAGATCTTCCACAACACAGACCCTTGGCCACCCCCCCAGTTCTGGATGTGGTGGGTGATGTTTTCCTTGAATCCAGCTTGACTCCTGATGTCCTACTTCCTGCTCTCAGAAAACCAGACAGGTACTACAGAGTCCCTGACTCACACAAATATCTTTTTAAAAATCCAACAGCTGACCCTGAGGTCATTTCTCAAGGGCCAGAAGGGATTAAAGCAACCTCTGCTAAGAATCCCACCCCCTCAGACAGGGATTCCCAAGCACTGGACAGATGGGGTAAAAAATATACACCTCAGCTACTCTTGCTATCAGGGCACTAAATTGTCAGTTCCATATGCTTAAGTATCAACAACATACCTTGGAACTCCTTAAACAAAAAATGTTTTCCTTTCCTGCTTGGGCAGAATCTAAAGATTTACAAGACTTAATACATTCTGCAAGTCAAGTAACTAAACACACTTTGCACTGTGGTTTTGACGCCCTAGGAGCTTGTTGCAGGGCGTCATTAGAAGACATGCATGACTTAAGGAACAATTCCTGCCAGACTGGAAAATGGACAAATGCTCCCGAAGATACCTCCACTTCCAGCTAGGAGCCAGTCATTACCAGTTTCAACCACTGCCCTTTGGTCTCACCACAGGCCCGAGGGTGTTCACCAAATGCATGACAGTGGTAGCAGCTCACTGGATTCTGTGTGTTTCCATATTTAGGCTACTGGCTCCTCACCGCCCACAGCAGGCATCTGCTGCTTTCCACCTTGGACTCTGTTCTAAGACTTGCAGAGTTCTTAGGCATCTCGATCAACAGGAAAATGTTAAAGCTGTCCCCCACATAGGACATAGAATTCATCAGAGCAAGACTAAACACATGATCCTGCATGGCTGCTCTTCCTGTTCACAGATTGGAGAAGTTGAGGTTACAATTACAAGTGATACTCTCTCAAGACAAAGTTCCATCCTGCCAGGTCTTACAGCTCCTTGCGTCAGTGGCAATGTCAATCACCTTAGTTCCTCTGGTGAGATATCACGAGGCTACTTCAATGGCTTCTGGCATCACAGTGGTCATTGCTAAAGCATCCAAAGTCCCACCCAATCCGAATAACCAACCGGTGCAATCAGGACTTATATTGGTGGACGAAGCCAGAAGACAAATTATGATGCTGCCCCTTTTCTCCCTCTCAGCCCAAGGCCATAGTGACCATGGATGCATCCTTGATAGGGTGGGCGGAGGATTTTCAGGGAAAGATAGTCCAAGGCACTTGGTCCCCTACAGAAGCCAGTTTGCATGTCAACATCCTAGAACTGAAGGCAGTGCTCTTAGTGTTGCAAACATTCCAATCTGCCTTCCCTTCAGTTCATTTCAGTCGGACAACTTGTCAGTAGTCTGATACATCAAGAAACAGGGGGGAACCAGATCCTACTATCTTTGTTGGGAAGCCTAAGAATTTGGCAATGGGTGATCGCCTCCAACCGCTTTCTGATAGCAATGCACATTCCGGGAAACTCCAGCGTGATTCCGGACAAACTGAGCAGATGCATTCTCCTGCCTCATGAGTGGTCTCTCAATCTCGATGTTGCAGCGAAGATATTTCATCTATGGGGTCAGCCTTGCTGTGATCTGTTTGCCTCTCCCACAAACCACAAATGCAGCAGCTACTTTACACTGGTTCCCCCCTTGGGAAGGAGTCTCCGAGAGATCCTCTTCTCCATGATTGGCCCCCTGGACTTCTTTATGCCTTTCCATCAGTCCCCCTAATACCCCAATTTCTAAAGAAAGCCCAGTGGTTCAGAAGCAAAATGATTCTCATTGCACCTTATTGGCCCTGTCAAGTTTGGTTTCCCTTTCTCTAGCCTCACTTAGTTTACCATCTGTGGATTCTGGATACAACCTCGGACCTGTTGTCTCATCCACAATGGTCCATTCCAACCTACAAAATCTCAAGCTTGACAGCTTGGTTTCTCCACTTCCAGTAATTGCCAGGCAAAATAACTTATCTTCCCCAGTACAAAAGAAACTTCTGGCTTCTCATAAACCATCCACCAGAAAATTTTATCTTGGCAGATGGAAGAGATTTGCTCATTGGTCTGATGAAAAGGGTATTGATCCTTTTTCAGCTTCGATTGACAAGGTCTTGGAATATTCATCCACCTTATTCCAGTTGGGAGCCTCCATTTCTACTGTTAGAGTTAATTTAGCTGCCATTTCAAATTTCCATAATGGTTTCGATTTCCTTTCCTTGATGTCCCACTGTCTCCGCAAAACCTTTCCTAAGGGCGCTTTACATTTGAAACCACCTTTCAAAGAACCCATTGCACCTTGTAATTTAATGTTGGTCTTACAAAGTTTGGTCCATCAGCCTTTCGAGCCAGCAGCCACCTGTGATATCAAATGTAAATCTTGGAAAACTTTTCCTGGTAGCTATCATATCAACCATCTCAGAATTGCAGGCTGTGTGTAAAATACCCATATATCATTTTTCACAAAGAGAGAGTATCACTGTGAACTAATCCCTCCTTTTTGCCCAAAGTAGTGTCAGATTTCCATATTAATCAGTCCATTGATCTACCAGTTTTCTTTCCAAATTTCTCAAAACAGAGGAGAATATTGTTTACATTTGTTGGACGTAGACAGACAATTATGTTTTTACTTGTTAGAACAAAATCTTTTAGAAAATTGGACCAGTTATTCCTCTCCTTTTCGGGTCCTAGACTGGGCAAACCAGTTTTGAAAGTTACTCTGTCAAAATGGTTGAAAAAATTGTATCACTTTTATTTATCAAGAAAAGCTGGACTTGTCAACAAAAGTTAGGGCGCATTCTACCAGCTCTGTTTCCACTTCAGTGGCCTTTCATTCCAGAGCTTCTATGGATGACCTATGTGCAGCCGCAACTTGGGCTACTCCTTTATTATTCATTCCAAATTGGATATGGTCTCCAGTGGAAGAGCATCTTTTGGCTCTATGGTACTCAGGAAGATCTTTCCTTAGGGCCTCCCAAGGTCTGAAGTAGCTAGGGGACTCGATCCCAACAGTCAAAAGTAATGAAGATTGACAACATCAGGTAAAGAAGTTATGTTCTTACCATAACATTCCATCTCTGTTGTCGATCTTCATTCATTCTTGACATCTCACCCACCTTCCCCCTTCTAAAACTCCTGGAGGTTCGGAACTAGTCCTGGGACCTAGTAAGTTTGTTGCTCAGACACAGCTTCCATCATTTTCTACTCTATGTGCAAAACTCGATCTGAGGGGAAGAGAAGAGAGGCAGTATATTTAGCATTGGCTTGAGAGTTTCTGTCACGAGCTTGATGTAATGGCCAAGTTAGTTCCGAGGGTCAGAACCGAGACCCAGCAGTCAAGAATGAATGAAGATAGACAACACAGACGGAATGTTATGGTAAGAACATAACTTCTTTTTTCAACTTTCCACTCATCTGAAATTATTCTTGATAACCTAATCATTTGTCCCTTAAGTTCTTTTTACTGAAAACCAGGGTGACAACTAGACCAATGCAAGTTACTGAAAATGTTTTTTTTGTAAATGACTAAAATGCCCTTAAATTAGTGTCCTTAAAAAGTGCATCCTTTCCATAGTAGCTTCATATGACAAATTCAAAAAATCAGTGGATTGATTGTTTGTTGAAGAAACTCTTCAACAATGTCATATCTCCTGCCCATAACATGAAAATGTCATTCTGATACCTCAAGTAAAGTTTAATGTTGGGACGTTAATTCATCACTGAATACATTAGCGTTTTCCTACTCTGTTAGTACTAAGTTAGCATAAAGTAGAGCCACTGGTGCTCCCATTGCCACTCCAGATTTCTGCTTAAAATATTCACCTTCAAAAAACATGAAATTGTTCTTTAGAGTTGTGTCCATTGACATTCCCACAATAGTTAGATCATTAGACTCCAACCATGGACATTTTGAAGCAGCTTCTATAAATCATTTCATGTCTATGGAGTGGGGAATCACTGTGTACAAACTCCTAATGTCAGCTGTCAGTAAATAAAAGTCTTCCTCATAGTCGCATAAACTAAGTTTATGTAAGAAGTGCCAGGAATTTTTCAATAAATGTGTAATATGTCCAAAGCACCCTTTAACTTTCTGTCACGGTAAATGGCTAATGCTTCTGAAGTGGCGCCCCTTGATGCCACAGTTGATCTAAAGGGTGAGTCCTGTAAGTTGGTGTGAATTTTGGGAATATCAGAAATAGCTGAAACTTTAGCAGAAGGTACATTCAAAAAGTGAAAAGTCTCAGAATTAATCATTCTTTGAAACAATAAATCTTCTAACAGACATCTAATCTAGCCATATAATATGTGAATTTCATTCTGAGAGACTCTGTCATAGGTACAGCAATCATTCAGTAAGTTAAATATCTTAGCAGAATAGGCCATGACATTCATGATAGCTAGTTCTCTGCCTTTGTCAGGCTTCATAAAACGCAAAGAACGATCATGAGTCAATTTTTGTAATTCTCTCTCTTCCTCGTTACACAAATTTGTATGTGTATTGTGTGCACAGTTATTACAAAGCTGTCTAAAATCATGCTTTGTACTCTTTAAACAGCTATTTAAATTTACCAGATGTAACACTGTTGTTTTCCCCTAAAAGCAAAAATAATTTGAGTCTTCTCACAAATAGTCTGAAGTTTATAAGTAGAGATGCAACATTCGAGTGACAAGTAGGAACAAAGGTAAATCCCTATTGAAACAACTTCAGGTGCACATCTTCTACATCTTTTGAGAAGAGTATAGTGTGTGATGAGTCCCTCGGGTCGAGCAGTTTTGTGTTTTTGAGCATGTGGCAGTTCTTACACTGCCTTAAGAAACAGGGTGCTGTTAGGCTGTCAGTCGAATGGATATTAATAAGGATTTCTCCCTGTGTTTACCAAGGCAGCCATGTACTGAGAGTTAGTGAAGGAAGTGAAGAGCTGCTGTGGGGAGTATTAACAGGGAGAAGTTAGTTGCAGTAGTGATGCTTCATGCTCCTGTCTGCATAGTTAAGCACATCAGACATGCACAGGTATGAGGAAGCCCTCACATAAAAGTGCAGGCTGTGTACACAGAGAAGTGGGTGACCAATTTGCAGGATTTAGAAAAAGTATAGAATGGGAAAAAGGGTTTGTTGGTGGATGGATACTTCCATTAATAGCATGTAAGAGACAGAAATTATTTATGTGCATTATCTGCTAGTTTCGCACAGAAAGCAGTAAACAAGAAAACAAAAGAACCAGTGGAAAACATGAAATCTGAAACCAGAGTACTCGCAGCTAACTAGAACATGCAGCAGTTAGTTCAACACTCATTTAGGGTGGTGCTGCGGTAGCGTTGTCGCCTCATAGTAAGATGCTGTCCGGTTCGATTCTCAGCTAGAGCGTCTTCTGCGTGGAGACATGCGTGAATGGGCGTACCTTTGTTGAAGGTTGTGCGTTAGAGCTGGCAGCTCGGTACGTAAAAATCTGCTGCCAATCATTAGCGGACCGGAGTTCCGCTGTGGCGACCTCTAACCGGGAAAAGCTGAAAGACACAGCAACAACCACTCTGTCCCCGACGGCCCCTACACCTGGCCAAACAGGTAACTGAGGAAAATGTAGAAGGCAGTACAGAAATCCAGGAAAACAGTTTAAAATGGCAACAACTGATGAGTGTACTACAAACACAAAATGTACTTATTTGAGCTTTTTTCTAAAAATCTGTCACAGTGGGTGTAAATTTCTTCAGACCTAGCAAGAAGATAAAGGGCTGAGCTGCACTACCTCAGTAAACAGTAAACAATAAAACAAAAGAACCAATGGAAACAAATGAAACCTGAAACCAGAGTGCTCACAGCAGCCTAGGATGTTCAGCAATTAGTCCCATTTCTCACTTTAACTACCACACTGTCCAAGATGGCACATACACCTGGCCAAACAAATTAACTGAGACAAATGCAACAGATGTAGTATTTCCAACTGTTTGGTTTGCATTTTATATTTGTATGGAAGGGTTAAATTGAACATCATACTTTGGTTTAATTTGATTTGTAACAGTTGATGGTGTGTGTAATAGTTTGCCGAGAACAGTGACCAGATTGTGCATATGTACATGTAACAGCTATATCATTCCATGAACAAGATTGTATAAGCATGTACATTATTGTGCAGTAAAGTAGTGAAGACTTCACTATGGATATTCTAACTAATGTTGGAAAATAACAGTTAAATGTGTTTGTCTGCTGTTGGACTTTTCCGAGCACTTTCTTAATCTTTTGTTTTACCTGAGCAGATTCAGTTTGACCCTTTTTAAACATATTTTTGCAGTCATTTTTAGCTTCATATTTATAAAAGTTCTTAAATAGCTATGATATCTGGTTGTAATAATTAGGAATGGGTATTCCAAAAATGAGTATCACTGGAATTGATTAATTTAAAAAAAATGTTTGTGGAGCTAGATGGGAAATTATGAATGAAGATTCCATGTATGAGATTGTTATTAGTCAGTGATTAAAACAAAAACATATGTGCATCATCCATTTCTTTCTAGGCTAATTTTGTATTATTATTTCTAAAGGCACTTCTTGGTCATACTGACACCATCACGTGTCTAACTGCATCATTGGCTTATCATATTATTGTCAGTGGCTCCAGGGATCGAACCTGCATTATCTGGGATCTCAACAAGCTGTCATTTGTCACACAGCTCCGGGGACATAGAGCTCCAGTGTCTGCACTTTGTATAAGTGAGCTAACAGTAAGTGTTAAACGTCTTGATTTACAGTGTACTGTTTGTATAAGTTAAACGATATTGTTCCAGTAATTCAGTGGTTCTGTCTCATCGCTGCTGCCAGAAATGTCATATCTGAACTACTGCCATCGTCACAGAAAGCAAGGAAGCAAACTGTACATCTTGCTGCTTTGTGAAGTATAATTCATGACTTATCTTTTTATGTACTGTGCACATAACAAATGATGCATTGCAACGACTTTGTAAACACACAGATGCTGAGTTTTCATTCAGTTTTTTTATTGCTCAAACAGGAAGAAACACTGTTGAATATAAAAAAAAAACATATAGCTATCGGTAAAAGTTTTTACCATGTAGTAGATTGTAGTTAAGTATAAATAAAGGAAAAACATGCCTTAGGATTTATAGTTGGAGCCACATCATTTTAATGTTTCACATGCCTTCTCCTTGATACTTATGTATTACTAAAAGAATACATGAAGGGCAATTTCCTGCTGTTTATTTAGCATGTTATCATTTTCACTTATACCTCCTTAACCTGGAACTGATGAGAGAGATAAATTAAGAAGGGTAACACTAGTGGGATGGTCTGAGTTCTTTGAAAATAAGTGGTGGGCTGCACAAATTAAGACCTTCTGTCAGACGTACTGTGATGTACAAGGGTCTGTGTCAAAGTATCAGATGCCCAAGTTGTAGAAACCCATATGGTCAACAGTTCAGTCTGTCGAACCATACTTACTAAGATCGCAGTTCTATAGGGATCATGGAATTTGTCCTTTTCTCCACTACAGTGTGATCTTGGAGTTGGTATATATTATTAGCAGGGGGTATGGGGGGGGGCACAGAGGGGGGCTTGTCCCCTTGCAAAAGCATTGTTTGTGTTGTTTGCAGGTGGTGTTTAGGTTTATGTTATTTGTCAGTGAACTGAACTGTCAGTCGTATGGGTTTGGTTAATTTGCCTGTGTAACGCTCTGACATAGATATATGTACATTACCTCAAAAAGAGAATTATGGGAATAGTAACAGAAGGATACAACAGCCTCCTCTGGTTCCTTTGTTAGTGGGTGCCTTCTGTTCCGTACCATCAAACTACTGTGGCATAGTTGTTGGAGATAGCCAAGTACATTTTACACTTTTTTCTTTTCATTAGATGCTGGTGAAGGCAAGATATCTTGTGCTTAAAGAGATCAAACAGCCTGCAGGCATTGAGAAAGTAGCATTTGAGAAAATTGGTTAGATAAATACCAGATGTCACCATGCTTTTTTGTAATTTTGTTTTACTTGTGATACATCAAGCTTACAAGAACATTATTAGCCCTCCAGTACAGGGAAGAGTTGTCAGCTTACTGTAAGTGTTAAAAGGCTGTATTCCCCAAAGTGCATATTTTTCTCTTAAGTACGTATCTGTCTGAAGCAGTACAAATAAGTGTTATTCTTTGTGAAAATTGAGTAAAACATATCTTTTTTCATATAGGGCGACATTGTGTCATGTGCTGGCACCTACATTCATGTATGGAGCATTAATGGCAACCCAGTTGTAAGTGTCAATACCTTTACTGGTAGAAGTCAACAAATTCTGTGCTGCTGTTTATCAGAGATGAATGAATGGGATACTCAAAACGTCATAGTTACAGGACATTCTGATGGAGTGGTTAGAGTAAGTATATGCCCACTCATACTGTTTAGTTATCTTTCATGCTTTTTTCATCCCACTACATTCATGTCTTCATGATCTTCACTTGTGTTCAGAGCATTGTTTATTGTTATATTGAAATAAAAACTGTTTTGACAGTATCTCTTCTAATTGCAGTTCTGGTACTGCAGGGCAAGATTGCCCTTTTATAAAAAAAAAAAACAAGGAAGAAAATGTGACAGTAATAAATCCAGCTACATCTTAGCAATTTTCATTTGTTTAAGAGTTTCTAGTTACAGTGTAAGCAATTTCTGAGGATGAAAACATATTTATAGGTAAATATGTGAGCATGTCACTTAGATTTTTAGATCACCAATTTCTGAAAGTCTGACTTCTTAACATAAAACTCTGATCTGTCTTTGCATAGCATAACCAAGAACACAGACTATACTTTACAGATTTTAAACATGCTTTCATCAAATGGTGCAATTTTATATTTGCATTTTAAGGTAGGTCTCACTTTTGTGCAATTATGTAATTCTGTCACATAAAAGGTTTAAATTGCATACATATAAACAGAGAACAGTAGAGAATGTATTTATTTATACATTTGTTGACTGGATGAGCATATTAGTCCACAGACCTTTCTCAGGTGTGGCTCATGCTTAGAAGGCAACTTTACAGTACCAGATTGACAGTCTTTTTCAGATTAGTATTAGATAACATCTGTAAAATTAATGTAAAGTTTGCAGAACGTATGCAAAACCTACAGTTAAATACAGTGACATTAAATAAATAGATACAATAATCAAATATATTGGCATGACTGGTATGTATACAGAAGGAGGGATAGAAAAAAGGAGTTGAAAGGTACTGTCAAGTAGTGAGGAAGAATAGTTCTAATTTAGGTGCAACAAAACAGATTAATGATTGAAGAGAAAAAAAGAAAATTAACTTAGAGCATTTAGACAGCTAAAATGCCAAGGACCCATGCTAATGATAGGGCAGTGTTCGTAATCTTAGCGTGGACTCCACGGGTTGTGATAGTGAGGAAAATAGTGCTTTCAAACAGTTGCAGGACTTACTAGATAAAGCAGGAGAACATGAGTTGCTAATGGGTGACCTGAATGCTTATATTGGGACAGACATAGCAGCTGAATGCATATATTGGGACAGACATAGCAGCTATTGAGGACTGCCTGGGTCCACATGGGTGGGGCAACAGGAATAAAGAACTGGAGGACATTCTAGAATTCTGTCCAGGAAATGGCTTGATGATGAACACATGGTTCAACAACAAAGACTCACAAGATCACATGCAAGAGTAGGCAACCTGCACCTTGGATAGCCTTCCTCCTAGTAAGGAAAGGGCAGTGGGGTAGAATCAGCGATTGTAAAGTCATCCCCAGTGAAACAGTCAGCCCACAGCATAAACCACATTCTGCTGGAATCAGTTGCAAGCAGTGGTCAGAGAAGGCTCCGAGGTCAACAGATACCAGGCTGAAAATCTGGAAGTTGATTGGAGAGAAAGCATAACAGTTCAAGGAGTCACTCATGGTTCTAGCACCTCAAGAAGAACAAGAAGAAAATGGAGCTGAAGAAAAATGGTAATATCACAAAACAGCATGTGGGAAGACTACCAAACAGATATGCAGATGAGCCAGGTATAGAAGTAAGATACGTAAGAAAAGCTGATGGTGGAACGCAGAGGTCGAGGAAGCCATCAAAAGAAAGAAGGCATGCAGGAAAAAGTGTGAGATAGGAAAGACTGACCAGGCTAAGAAGGAATACTGGTTGGCTAACTAAAAGGGGCTATGAGCAAGGGACGAGGCATTAGAGGCACTTTACCAGCTTCTGGAAAGTAACACAATAGATGGCACAAAGAAACTCTTATCAGGCTGCAAGGCAAAGAAAGAAAGATAAAAAAGATAGCCAGACACCATTCACAAGATACATAAGTAAGAAATTAGCACTTAGTTTGGGTGAAAGATAAATTTCATTTTTTGTATTGAAAAGATGGTGTGTCTTAGGAATGTTTATGAAGAGAGTTTGTAAAGCTAGTCGGAGGGAGAAGCTTGAATTTAACTTCATTAAGTGAATAATACAAATAGATAGTAGGGTGGAAGTTTGTGTTAAGGAATTAAATGTCTGTCACTACTTGAGTGGATGTGGTTGAGTTTATCTGGTGACCCTAAAAACTGGTTCAGTTAATAACTTGAATGAAATGGTTGAAGATTAAAAAAAGTTATTACTCTAATTTTCCTGTTCTGTGATAAGGAGTTTATTTATTTATCAGTCAAGTAATTCCAGCAGGACACTTTATTTAGCAGACATCACTAGCTCTTCCTTTACTATCTTCAAATTTTGCATTCCTTTTAAGTCAGCATGCAGCCTATCCAGTTCAATTTATCTTCATTCTACTGTCAATAATTAAGGTACTTGACAGACACCAATTCCTTCATAGTATGACATCAGGCAATTTTTTTTTCTTTTTCTGTGTATGTTTGACTTAACAAGGAAAATGAATGCAAGCTTAAACACACACACACACACACACACACACTAATTCTTCATTCTTCTTGCTGCTGGAATTTATTCCACAGTTTTTGTGCTAAAAGCAGGAGAGATCACAATTTTTAGCACTAAGAATTTTCTCCCAGAAAGTGTTGCACGTTTTTGAATACTTTATAAAAGATTTATTTTCTGTTGTTCTTTCAGTTTTGGAGAATGGAGTTTCTACAGGTGCCAGAAACGCCAGCACCAGAACCAGCAGATCTCCCCGATACACAAGATGACTGCAGCGAGGCGCAAATAGGTAAGATAGAGGCAAAAGGTATGATTTACTTAAAAAAATACAGCTGTATGAAAAATGCAACAGTACAGGTTTGTCCTTCATATTTATTTTGGTTCTGATATTGGTACTAAAATGAACATTTTTGTTAATTGTATTATGGAAGACTGCAGACTTGCATATAACCAATTCATCCCTAACTCTTAGACTATGCCCATATGACAAACACTAGTATCAGTATTTTAATTTTTTTTTTTTTTTTTACAGTACCTGTAACTGCATGCTGTACTGTCCACTCATTTTACTCTTGGTCTGCACTTGCAAACTGTGTCTCTGAGCAAGTCACTTGACAGAACATGCTCCGAGGTCACCCCTCAAAAGAGGTGGATTCCTCCTGTTCCTATTACCTTGTTAGCAAATGAATAAAATAAATATTGTACACACTGTGGTATGCATGAACCTTTAACATCAAAACACCAAGCCTGCTTCTGATCCATGATATTTTTATTTTCATTTTTACTCCATATTTGGATTATTTTTGTGTTTTAAGCAAACAGTAGTGAAAGCTGCATGTTTCTATGGCTGTGTATGTTCACCTACAGAGGATGCAAGGTGTAGGTACAGCTGAGTACCCAAGTATGAAGGCTTGCATGTGGGGCCAGTAGACCACAGCCTAGAATGTAAATCTGCAGTTAGGAAATTGAAGTGATTCAATGTTGTTTTTTTCCATCCATCTCTACCTGTGGGTTGTTGGATCTGATCCTGGCACATCAGAATCTTCAGCTCTGAAGCTTCACCTCTTCTCCCATAATGCTCTGCCCTGGTAAATCTCTTCCGATCTCATTTGTCGCTCATCAGAGTCAGACATGTTCACCGAAGATGCTGCTGTCGGATAAGAAAAATTTATTCTTTGATTTTTCATAACCTTTTTAGTGTTACCTCCTCTCCAAACTTCTTATGGTTCAAACATTTTCAGTCTTTCTTAGTTAATAGCCTTAATTAAGGTTAATAATCTTTACAAACAACTGGTTATGCTCCTGTAATGCCCCTGGTTAAAGACAAGTATACAAGCAACAACTATTTACATAGCCATAGACCAAAGTTGCCTACCAAGTTTCTAATTGTGATGAAAGCATAACTGCAAAATATCGTGTGTGTAAATTGTAAACAAATGCATGCACAAAATTTATGTCTGCTATGTACCATAATGTACTAGAAGTGTGTCATCTCTGTATTGTAAATAGTTATTAGTCTGTAGTAGTATGATAGTGTATTGTATGTAAGTAGAGCTTTTTTCCCCAGGCCTTCGCTGAAAACGGACATGTGTCCAGCCGGACTTTCCCATTCAACAAATGTAAAATAAAATAAAAATGAATAAATAAATAGCTTTAGCCTTTAGAGTTAGCAAACAGTCTTTCTCCTCGTACACTCATGAGCCCCTTCCCCTGACATTTTCTCCTTTATTATTAACAATTTTTGCTAGTGTTAGATAGTTAGTGTTACTATAGATTGTGTGTCTATATATCTATATGTACTCGTGTAGATATTTGATAGTAACAAATTTGATATAACTAGTAGTTTATTGTGTGTGCACATGCATGTGTGTAGTACTTTGCTGTTCTTGTGCATTGCCCTTATGTGTTATTCTTGGGGCTTCCAGAAGTGCTTGGGGCCATAAGTTACCCCCAAGTACTCGTGACCACTGAGTATATTGTTTGTGTAGCTCACCTGGATGCAGATTGCCATGTTCATCCTTTGTAGCTAGAACAGTGGTTGTCCACAGAGTCAAGCTAGTGTTGAAAGAACTGCTTCCAGCTTCTTTTCTGATAGTCCCACCTTCTTCTTCTCTTTCCAAGAAACTGGGGAGAAGAAGGACAAGGGCAGTGATAAAAATGGAAAAGAGGAGGAAAACGAAAAGGAAATGAATAAGGAAAGAGTTAGTCAAAAAATGGCCTATTAAGTCTGCCTCTACAATGGATGAACCAGAGCCATAGACCCTAGGTCCCTCATCCTCCTTGGTTCAAACTAAGGATCTGGTGCCACTACTTCATCAGTACTGATCACAACATGTATCAACCATTGTCGATCCAGTGTCGGAGTTAGTTCGATCTCCATTTTGTGATGCACCTAGTTCATTCTTATCTTCGGTCCTTCCTTTATTTATTTATTTAAGAAATCAGCAGAAGACACTAATATTTAGAGCCCAGGTATAGTTTACCTTTGGAGGAGCGAAAGTGGGTGGTGGATTGTTATACAGGGTAACTAGGGATCAGTTGGTTGTATACGAGAGAGGAAGAAGTTCGACCAACCAAGCTGGGTCAAATTTATAGGCAATCCTGGATCCTCAATGGCTTGTACTGCTAGATATACAAGGTCTACCAGGAGTGTCAAGGGATCTGATTTGGACAAGTTTATGCACACCTTTAGAAGGCTCAGATAGACCTTGGTATTATTCCCTTCCCCACGGGTAGAGAGAGGTGTCCTTCCCACCACTTCCCTAGTGTTTTTTTCCCTCCCGTCCATCCTTTGACATAGGCAACCTTGGATCCATGGCCCATCTGTGTTGTTTCTCAGTTGGTATGACAGCTTGGTTGCCTTTCTCAGCTATGCCACCTTGATGTATTTGACTCTGGCACAATCAGAGCCATCTGTGCCTCAGAGCTGTAAGGTCGACTCTGAGGTTATTGGAGCCATCCTTGCCTCTGTATGCATCAGTACTGGAGAGTTCAGCTCCAGTTTCAGTGTTGGACCCTGGTGGATCAGAGGCAGGAATGGGGATTTCTTCTAGGTCTGCAGACTGAGGGGGTTCTGTGCTCAGTCATCTGACTTTGACATTTAAAGTCATGGAGAGGATTTTCTCGGTCAGAAACTAGATCATCACATGTGATGCTGGATCAGTCCAGATCCTGTCATCCTTTTGAAGCCTGGGTGTCTCATGAAGTAGTCCAAGGGCAGCCCAAATCCAAAGGCTTTGAGTAGCTCTAGGGCCGAAGCTCCCAAACTGATTTTTTGCCCCCCAAAGAGGAACATAAGAAGAGCATGTCTAAAAGGAAGAACCTGGATTCCCCGCTGGAATTTTTTACAGAAGATTCTGACCTGTATGAGGGAGAAGGGTCCCCTACATCTCCTGAGATGATGCCTCTTTTGGTGATCTTCTGGAATTAATGAGACAACATGGGGGTTTGAACAAGTTTAAAAGTTTTTTATAGTTTTGATTCATTCGGAGAAATAAAGTTTTATATTTGAATAATGGTTTCCCTTTCTGGAGTTGGCAGCCATGTAGTTTTGGTGGACTGACTTGTGTTTTTTGTGGATTACAGTTTCTTCACCAAGATTCTACCTTTGTTTTGATTATCTGCTGAAGTCCCTTCCCTGGAGGAGTCTGTCTGTCTTGGGGTCATTGGTGTGAGCCCATCCATATCTTTGGTGGTACCATCTCCAGACACACATGTCAACCTCCTGTACTGAAGGGCATGGAGAAAACCTAATGTGTTGGGGCCCATGCCATGCAAGTCAAATAAAGTATTGGTTCCACCAAAGGATAGGCCATTCTGGAGCAAGGGTCCTGTTGTTACCATTGCAGTTGCTGTAACTACAAAAAAGGAAATGTCAGTGGAGAGTCCCTTAGTTCATCCCTGAACAGAGAGTCAGAGGTTTTGGACCATTTCATAAAGTATGTATGCTTTAGCTACATTTGCAATGTGTGTGCTTAACTACATGGCACTTTGACTAGAATTCAGAGAGACTTAATATCTGAAGTGTCTAAGTTGATGGCATCACAACTTTCGATAAAGACCTTGGAGTCTCAGTTGGCCATTGTGCAATCTATTTTGAATGCCTCCATGCATTGCATATGAAATGTATGTCGCTGTCTTTTCCTGAATATTTTATAATCTTCTTCATGGGAGAGTGACGTATGACCTTTTATACATAGGTACCAAGTGCTGGATTGCACATGCATTTTACTAACTAGTCTAGTATCTGCATTATACCTGCTTTCCACAAGGGATAAATGTATGATTTTTTTTATTTTCCTGGGGTATGCAGTCAGTGTCTAGAATATATCTGTACTGAGCTGTCATAGCAGTGAAGGTAAAAATTCTATGTTTTTCACCTTCATATGGATGTTTTTTGTTAGTGAAATAATGATTCCCCCAAATTAAGATTTATATGCAGGGAAATACATTATATGAAGAAAAGTGGTGCATGTCTTTTTGTCTGGAATCATCAGCTAATTGCATTCTGTAGCTGAGGTTCAAGACATCTAATTCTGAAAGATTTGCTAGAACATTTCAAGTAAGTTCAAATATTTATTTCTGTATTGCTAGGTACCAGTAGCATTCCTATATATCTCTTTGAGACCTTCTTGCAGTTTGGTTCATGAAAACAATTTTTTTTCCTCAAAATTTTTTTTTTATTTTTCAAATACATTTGATTGAATTCCATAGTATTTATACATAACATCTTAAATAACTATGTACACTATTTACATTAGCCTGACACTATATCTTAATGTATACAGTGACTTTATAAGCATGTCCAATCCGTTATCAGAGTGTCTGATCAATTATTGTATAGTGTCAATCAATGATAAGACTTTTCCCCAAGGGTTGTTGATAAATGGCTTTGGATAAATTCTTAGTTCTTTAATTTTAATTTCCAGTAATACTGTGGTCTTCAGTAGGCTGTAAAAGTCTTCCAAAGTTGGTATTGTAATAAACGAAAAGCAAAACGGCTATACAGGTAAAACCCAGTATATAAAAAGAGAAGTATATTAGAGAAAGCACTATACCGGGTACCACACAATAACGTCTTTATTTAAACAAAGTAAAAAGGAGAGGTGAGCGCTTTCGCAACCTTCGTTGCTTCATCAGACAAGGAATTAACTGTTCAACTGCTTGTTTTATATCACTCTCAGTCAAAAAAATTTTTTCCAATTAGTGACATCATACAACTTTTGAAAATTTAAAGGCATATATGACAAGAATATTGTAAAATACGCATATGAATATAAAATATATATACAAAAATTTAAAGTATGTTCATATTTATGCCTAATTTAAAACAGTTAAATAATCATTTAAAAATGCATATATATAAAAAAAATATAAATAAAAATGCATAGTATATTCATATTTATGCATATCCAATTTAAAACAATTAAATAATCTCATAAAAATGCATATATATAATATATATATAAAAAATGCATATATATAATATATATAAAAAAAGAATGCATAATACAAAATATATAATAAAAGAAATATATGTATATATATATATATATATATATATATATATATATATATATTTTTTTTGCAAAAAATTAATTGTGTTGAAGGCGTCTAGCTTTAAGAAATGGAACCAGTGATGTACAACCATTTAAGCCTGGATATCTATCAGCATTGAGCTTGATAATCCATCTTTGTTCTCGGCTCTCTGTGAAATTTTCTATATCTCCTCCCTCACATTTCTATGTATATGTTGTAAAACAAAGAACTTGAAAGAGTGTGAAGAGTCAGTGTTTAAAACATGTTGAGCAAGCGCACTAGTAGTTTTGTTATTTCTGATGTCTCTTATGTGTTCCAATATTCTATCCTTTAAGTTTCTATTTGTTTTTCCTATATAGAAGGCATGACATATTTGGCAGAAACAAAAATAAATAACATCTGTGGTTTTACAGTCTGCATATGAATGAGAGTATAGTGTAAAATTTCTAACAGGATGAATATATGGTGTAGTACTATGAATATGTGTACAAGCAGTACAAGACCTACAAGGAAAAGTACCTTTGCGTCTGGAGTTATAGGTAGTTTTTTTGACGTCTTTATTGCACAATTGTTGTTTTAATGTTAGATTATTTCTGAAACTGAAACTAGGTGCATTACCAATAAAAGAATGTAAACAAGGAATCTCATATAAAATGTGCCAATGTTGTTTAATAATATTTGTATACTGATTAGCATTACTAGCATACTGAAAAACCGCTCTAATGCTATTATTTTGTGTATTATTTCTCAAATTACTGCTATCTGACGTAATAGAATTAGAAGATTGAAAATACGCTTTACATTTAGAGTCCCTGAGTGTCCAAGCATCAGAAATAGTTCTATCTATTTCATCCATATGATATCCTCTTCTTAAAAAATCAGTTTTCAATTTATTCAAAGCTAGTACTGCATCATTATCATTGTTGTGTAATCTTAGTGTTCTGTATACCTGCCCCTTGAGCACATTTCTTGGAATGTGTCTAGGATGCATACTGGTTTTGTGAAGGTATGTATTTTTCTTCGTGGGTTTGTGAAAAATTTTGCTGGTAAAACCTGTCAACTCTGATTTGATTATATGTACATCTAAGAAATCAATCTCAGATGTAGAAAATTTGTATGTGAATCTCAGAAAATCAGTAGTTGTATGCAAATAGTTAATAAATAATATAAGCTCAGATATATTGCCTTTCCATAATAAAAACATCATCCACAAAACGTGTATACCATAAAAGCTGACTAATAAATGGATTCTTATCAGAAAAGACATGTGTTTGTTCCCAGAATGTAAGAGATAGATTGGCATAACTATTTGCACATGGTGTGCCCATGGCAACGCCGATCTGTTGCAGAAAGAATTGTTCTTCAAAATATACAACATTATTTTCCAGAATAATCTCTAACAAACTGCATATAAGTTGTACTTTTCATTGGTGAAGCAATTATTTCTTGTAAGAAAATTTCTAATCATATTAATGCCCCATGTATTCGGGATACTTGTAAACAATGACTCTATATCCATAGTAACAAGAGCAAAGTCATTAATATCTGATAAACTTTCAATTCTAGTATGTAATTTCTCTAGAAACATTTTGGTGTCTCTTAAAATATTTTCACATTTGTCTAAGAGCACATGCAGTGTACTTTCAACATAAATAGACAGTGGTTCTGTACACCAACCAGTGCCTGAGACTATGGGACGCATTGGTGGCAGACTTCTGTCTTTATGAACATTTGGTAAGCCATAAATCTTAGGAATAGTTGGATTCAAGACATTAAAGTATTTGAACAGTGGTTCATCTATTAAATCAGTAATTAATAAGTCAAAAATCAAAAAAGACACTTTATCAATGATGGCATTCACTGTAACTCCAGACGCAAAGGT
Source organism: Protopterus annectens (assembly GCF_019279795.1). Taxonomy (NCBI): domain Eukaryota; kingdom Metazoa; phylum Chordata; order Ceratodontiformes; family Protopteridae; genus Protopterus; species Protopterus annectens. Next base: position 36,584,243 of record NC_056751.1, on the reverse strand, counting down.
ACTTTTCCTTGTAGGTCTTGTACTGCTTGTACACATATTCATAGTACTATACCATATATTCATCCTGTTAGAAATTTTACACTATACTCTCATTCATATGCAGACTGTAAAACCACAGATGTTATTTATTTTTGTTTCTGCCAAATATGTCATGCCTTCTATATAGGAAAAACAAATAGAAACTTAAAGGATAGAATATTGGAACACATAAGAGACATCAGAAATAACAAAACTACTAGTGCGCTTTGCTCAACATGTTTTAAACACTGACCCTTCACACTCTTTCAAGTTCTTTGTTTTACAACATATACATAGAAATGTGAGGGGAGGAGATATAGAAAATTTCACAGAGAGCCGAGAACAAAGATGGATTATCAAGCTCAATGCTGATAGATATCCAGGCTTAAATGGTTGTACATCACTGGTTCCATTTCTTAAAGCTAGACGCCTTCAACACAATTAATTTTTTGCAAAAAATAAATATATATATATATATATATATATATATATATATATATATATACATATATTTCTTTTATTATATATTTTGTATTATGCATTCTTTTTTTTTTTTATATATATTATATATATGCATTTTTATATATATATTATATATTGTTGCAGTTTGGTTATGAATACAATTTTTATACTCAAAAATTTTTTTTATATATGTTTTTATATATATGCATTTTAATGAGATTATTTAACTGTTTTAAATTAGATAGGCATAAATATGAACATATTTACATTTTTGTATACACTATATTTTATATTCAGTGATTTTACAATATTCTTGTCATATATGCCTTTAAATTTTCAAAAGTTGTATGATGTCACTAATTGGAAAAGTTTTTTGACTGAGGATTGATATAAAACAAGCAGTTGAACAGTTAATTCTTTGTCTGATGAAAAGCGCCACCTCTCCTTTTTACTTTGTTTAAATAAAGACGTTATTGTGTGGTACCCGGTATAGTGCTTTCTCTCATAAAGTTGGTATTGTGTTTGTATTCCATCTTCTTGTTATACACTTCCTTGAAATTGCAAGTATAGACCATACTAGATACATGTTTGACTTATTCAAATGAGGACCATCGTTCACATTTAATAATGCAAGAGCTTTAGTTAAATAAAATGATTAATTAAATAAAGCTTGTAGAAAGTTATTAATACCATTCCAAAAATAGCTTAATTTTAACACAATCAAAGAAAATGTGGTTCCAATCTGCATTATGTACTTGCTCACATCTCCAACATATTCCTTTTATGGAAGAACTAATTTTACTGATTCTGTCTGGGGTTAAGAATGCTCTGTGTAAGCATTTCCATTTAAATACTTTCCAGTATTGTGTAAAGGATGTATATTTTATTGATAATAAAATATTTGTTTTAATATCTTCAGTTAACTGTATTGACTGTCCTTTTGTTATACATTTCCAATATGAGGTTTTGGGTGTTGTTTTATAGTTTATCAATGTTGTTGTTGTTGTTTGTCTTTTGGCTTTTCCCGGTAAGGGGTCACCACAGCGGAACTCCGGTCCGCTAATGATTATTTTGTAAAATTTGAAATACTGTTTCCCATGTCAAAGTCATATATGATTTCATGTATGTATTTTGTGAATTTAGGTATTTCTTTAAATGAAGAATTGTTAATTATTCTACTTAAATCTTGCAAATATGACAGAATACTCTGTAAAGTTAGCCAGTCCTGTTGTGGAATTTTGTATGTTGTTTTTATTAATGCATATCTAAAACTTTTAGTTGTTTGATACATTGGAGCTAACAGACAAATCCTTTCTGTTCCCAGGAATTAATAATTTCTCTATACATTTTATGTGGAAAGTTCTTTGCAACTATAAATGGTGTTAAAAGATCCAACCAGATTTTTAAATCTGTATTTGCATTAATAATTTTCCTAAAACAATCAATGTAATAATTAATCATATGCGTTTTAATGGGTTTAGTTACGTTATATTGCATACTAATAGATAATATGTGCCATGGCAAATTGTTTTATCTGTTGTTTGATTTTTTTTTAGGTCAAATTCATGTATTGATATTATAGTTAGTAGTTCTTTCTGAGTTGCAGAGTAATTTGGACTTACTTCTGAGATTGTTTTAGATGCTTTTATATATTTTGCTATATCAGGAAAGTTTAATCCTCCCTGTTTCCATGGGCTGATGTGATGTATTAAATAAAGCTATTCTGTTTCTTTTGGGAAACCATAAAAATGTTATTAGGCATGAATTTATTTATTTAAGTATATTCCTTTCTGGTAACAGTTGTATTGCCAAGGCTATATAGAGGATCTTGGGCAGTAAAACCATTTTTATTAACTGTAGTCTATCTTCAGATGTTAATATTATTTTATTCCATTTTTCCTCAGAGATTTTAATTGTATTGATGATTCATTTCACAATTTTTGACATAGTCTGTGTATATCTGAATTATACCATGTTAACTATCTGTTGGTTGACCATTCTGGTTGGCTGGTCCATAGACTCGTTCATCTACTTTTTAGACCCAAAATATTACAGTGAATGATATTTCAGGGAACAGTTTGAAGATGTTGCATAGATCACATATATAAAAAAGTGAAACTTTAAAAATTACACTCAGAAATAATCACATTCAAATATTGCATAGGATTGTATGGTATATAAATCATAAATATAAGTTAAAGCAAAGAAAACATAAGGTATGTACATAGTAAATACAAAATTTAAATATGTAAAAAAATAAAACTCATGGACTTAGAAGAATATAATAGAATAAAGTTCAAATTTTCATAATTTATATTTGATGGACTATGTGTAGAGTAGGGGAAGAATGGATTGATAATGGAAATGTGAAATATATGAGGTGTCTTTATTTAGGATAGAGAAGATGTGTGGAAAATCAGTGGGCTGGTTTTCATAAAGTTAAGCATAAAGTTGGCAGCAAGTTAATATCAAACTATGAGTTGATTTGCAGTTAGTGGGTTGTTTGCTGCTTAACAATTGCCTTGATGTTGTTGATGTGTTTGGGTACTTTGAATCTGGAGCTAACATATCTGTTTACTATTAACTAAGATATTGTTCCAGTGTGCCAGCACAATTTTATTAGAATTTTTCTCCATTAGACCTATGATAAAGTCATATCTGTTAGAGTAATGGCTCTACATTGTTCTGATTCCTGAGAAGTTATATATTACAGGAATAAGTGGTTAGTTTGTTAATGAAGGACAGTAGTTGAGGTGCAGGAGTTGGAATAATGGGAAACATAGGAAATGTGTTGTGTGTTTGAATATTTTTTTTAAATTGTTTAGATATGGAAATAAATCCACACCTTTTGCTTGGGGCCATTTTGTAGCCGGAGGTAAAGGTGATAAAAGGGAAAGATTGCAGTGTTTTTCATGTAGATCATTGTTGCAAAGGCCAGACTAGACAGACTCCTGCACTACAGGGACACAGCACATTCTCTAGGTAAAGCCATCATCTACCCATGCCATCTTCAGCTCTTTTTTGTCACTCTTTGTGTAGTCCAAACCTTTTGTTAGTGTTCATAGCCTGGCATTCTTTGCTTGCTCCAGAATTGTGCAAGAATACATACCTTATTAGGAAAAAAGCTTTTGAATTCTATTTTACTAATGTAATACTGTATTGTATTGTATTACTTTGGGGACCGGCAAATATCTGGTTATGAGTGTGAGTTTTGTTTAGATCTAGAACTTGATGTCTGTTATTTTTGCATTTGCCAGTGCTTTAACCTGAAGATGTTAAGAAAAAGGAGGATTCCCTTTAAAACCACCTAGATATCAAATGGCTTGAGGAATTGTCCAGTACCACTACCATGGCTTTGAGTGACTTTTCCCCTGTGATGAATGCCCTTCCCAAAAGTGCAAAGAGAATAGAGCAAATGAGAAAGTGGACAGTGATATTGGAGATGCAACTATGATATCTAACATTCCTGCTCAATTTGAGGGAAAATGCAGGTCCCAGTGAAGTGCTCTTGCAACCTCCAGCCTATGAACCTGAGTTATTCAAGGCTTCTGATAAAGCCAGAAGCATAACTAGAGTGGGGCATAGGGGCATCTGCCCTGGATGCATGGTGTTAGGGGGTACCGTTGGCAGATGTTGATCGGTGGGTAATACAGTGCAGGCATTCATTTCCATACTGGCTTTTTCTGAATGTACTTTTATACTTGCCCTCAGGACTGACTATTTGATTCAGTCCTTCATGTGTGTTACAACTTGTAGCAAGCTACCTGCTTCAGTTTTTAAATGTGGAAGACTTTCCCTTTTTTTTTTTTTTTTCCTTAAAGCTGCTTAAAATGGGGAGGTAAGGGAAACAGAAGACCTGGCACTTTTTTCTTTTTTCAGTTTTTGAGATCGGGGATGGACTGCTTTTCTTGCTCCACTTCTTACCTTTTTAGTAAAGAGCACTAAATTGAATGGATGGAGGGGTGTCAGATCATGGAATGGCATCGGGCGCAAGATGAGCCAACTGTTTTTCTGGATAAATTCAGCCATGGAGTCTGCCATAACTGTTGGGGAACGGTGATCCTACTGATCCAAATTCCTTCACATGAAATTCAGGTCGGGCATCAGCTTGTGTTTAACTTTCTGTGATACCTGATTTATGGTTTCAGAGGGAAGAATAGTTTCCTCAGAATCTTCGTTAAGGAGGAAATACCTGATGGAAGAATGGAAGTGTGGGAATCCTGTTCTTCTGTAAGGCAGCAGCTGCCTCTGCTAAAATGACCCACAGATTCAAGCACTGGGCACCTGCCCAGCTCCCAGCAGTTGTCTGAGCCTCAGGTAACTGACAGGCCTTCATTTGCTTCCCCTTCATCCAGGTTGCTCCCCAACAGTAAATCTGTCTGGATGAAGGGTTCCTACAATTCTTACAGAACCTGCAGCCAGTGGCAGGTCAGCCAGCAGTGTCTGGAGTGGATTCCTCTAAATGGGACAGGAAACCGTCCCCTAAGGAGAGAGTCTGACTCCTCAGACAGTGTGGAGGGGGTTGGATTATGCTTCCTAGATGTCTTCCTCTTGGGATTTGATACTAACCTTGATGATACCATGTCACTATGTCCTCTGCTTCACCCACAGAGAAAATCTCATTTGGAGATAATATTTGTAGGATTAAAGACATATTCAGAAGGGAATTGAGAGGTTTCTGATGCTGAGAATCATTCTGTTGACATTGTGGGTATGCATGCCTGTACATGAGTTTGTATTCTTTAGTTATGTGAGCTTTTTTGGAACATTTAAGGTATCTGACACCCAGAGCTCTACTTTTAAAATGCCTGATGAATGTAGCATCCAGGGAAGCAGCTACAAGGTCTGTAATTAGGAGGCATGCCTGGCTGAGTCTGCAGCTCCTTACTAGTCCCACTTGATAAAGACTTGCTCTTTAGGGTCCCTGTAGCTGAAGCTTATGCAAGTATTGAGAAAAATGGAAAAAGCATGCAGTTAGCAAAGCAGCACTTTCACTCCCTCATTCCAAGTTATGAGAAAACCTTTTCTAAATGTGTGCAGTACTGTTTGCAGCATGATAATGGTAGGCAGATTAGGTGGGGCGGGGGGCAATACAAGAAAAAGCGACAAGGAGACCAACACAGAAACCACATCCCACCAAGGGTAATAGCTATGACTATCAAGAGAGACTGTTCCCAAAACTCCAGTCCTAGCCCTGCTCACCTCCTCAGTCCTACCCACAAGATACCAGAATGCTTTACCCAGTTTATATGAAATTAGGAAAACAACATAGGAGGCCACTGAGTACTGAAAATCATGCGCATGACTGCAAATCTCAGTTCCTAAGAAGACTAAAGATGTTGGGCATCATCCCCCGTTATACCCAGTGACCAAGTGCATCTGGTTATTCCTGTCTTGGAAGAACCTGTCCAACTGGGTGTAATAGAACCTGTAGCAAAAGAACACCAGAGCCAACAATTTTTATTCAAGGCTGTACTTAGTTCCCAGAAAGGAGAGTCCATCATGGCACATCTTAGTGCTCTCAAGCCTAATGCTTCAGTTGCATGCTGTCTTTCCTGTCTTTTCAAGCTGTAATGGGGATTCTAGACATAAGGGATGCCTGTCTCCATATTTCCATTCACAGGGACTACAGATGCTTCCTTGGATTTGAGATGGGGTCTCCCACTCTCAGTTTCTTTTTTTGCCCTTTAGATTAGCTTCTGCACACAATTTACAAACTGCATTCTGTTTTATCCTTATCTGGATGACTGCCTGATTCAGGCACAATAACAGAAGAAGAAGATGCTGAGACACCTACAATTCACCATGAATCGTCTTCAAAACATGATATTCTCACTCATTTCCCCAAGTCAGCTCTCAAACCTTCCAATACTGTGATATTCTTGGGGACCTTACTGAATTGCAGTAGTCAGCGGTCCTTTCTTCAAAGGGATAGGGTCGAATTTTCAAGTGTAGTACTTCCACAGCTTGACTGTCAAGAATATAGTTATAGCCATGTAAATCTTAAGGACACGGTGTTTCATGGTTTTCTCTGTTCTAATGGTTTACCTGATGAGGCTACGTGTGACAAATCTGCAGTAGAACCTAAGAGACACTGGGGCCACCATTGTGAGTGCCTGAAGGAGACAGCTGTCTTGCTGCTGTGCATCTCACGGTAGTTAGGTTGGTTGTCCAACCAAGCAAGACACTGGCAATCAGTTCACTTCATACACAATACCCCCATCCAGGCCATTACCACAGACACTTCAGACCTTGCTTGGAGAGCCTTTCCAAGTGTCTTACGGCCCAGGGATTATTGGGATCAAACCCATAGGAAAAAGCACATCAGTCTGAAGGAAATGATTGCCATCATCCATGCACTGAAGTCTTTTAAGCCCATTTCAATATGAGGAGTATTGCAAGTTACATCAGACAGCACAACTGTGATGAAGTTTATAAACAGTCAAGAGTGGGACTTGGCACATGTGAAGTCCAATTGAGTATGCTGACAGTGATTGCTTGTGAAATAGCTTTGCAATCCCAAATGTTCCTGAAGGCATTGTACATTCTATTTCTGTTAAACTCAGTGGTGGACCAGCTGAGCATATCAGCTGCAGAACTTCATGACTGGGTTTTACACAGGGATTACTTTTTACAGATAATTTGTATGTGAAGTGTCCCAGAGATGGATCTGTATGCTTCACCAACCAGCACGCAAGTAGAGAAGTTCTGCAGAATACCTCATATAAAGGAACTTGGGCAATGAATTCTTCTCCTTCCAATGGACACATCTCTTTCTGTATGTATTCCTTTTGATCCCCAAACTCCCTGGCACAATCCAGAAAAAAAAAAAGGGAAGAGGGTCCACAGTGTTTCACCTTTTTGGTCTGTACAGCATTGATTCTCTCGTATCCTGTGGGAAACCTCTCACACTGCCTGTGCAACTGGACCTCATATCTCAGGATAAGTGGGTCTTTATACATCAAAACTGAAAGAGTCCTGCATCTCACTGCTTGGATGATTTATTCCTGATGCCCTACAGACTGCAGATTTCTGAATATGTGCTGTCATAAAGAAGGCCAGGAAGCATTCTACCAGGAAATCTGACCTGGCTAAATAGAAGATAATTGCAATCTGGTGCCAGAGAAACCCTTCTCAATGTCCTGCAGTACTTTTTGAACTGTTTAATTTAGACTTTTATGCCTTTTAGCCTTCTCGGCCTGCAGATTGATGGAGCCTTCTCTCACTTTTTTTTTTTTTTTTTTGCTACTGGTGAAATACTTGCTTAAAAGATTCCTACATATGAGACCACCTAGAATTGTAATTGCTCCTCCATGAGACCTGAGTTTTGTACTGAAAAAGCTTACTTACTCCTCTTTAACCTTACTGTGTCTATATCCCTAAAATTCATGTTAGACAGCCCATTTTTAGTGGCCATTGCTTCAGCTAAAAGGGTGTCAGAACTTACAAGCCTTTAACTGCAGTCCACCCTTTCTAATTTTGCAGGATATTGCCATTCGTAGAACCAACCCATCCAGTATACAAAATGTGACTGAATTGAATTGTCCCTTAATCAGATCACACAGCTATTTTTTTTCCTATTCCCCCAAGGAAAAATGAGAGTCATCTACTCCTTGAATATCCACAGGCAACTGATGTACTGTTTATACAAAAGTAAGGGCATCGGAACTTCAGATTTTCTCTTTGTGCACTATGCAAGAAAAACGAAGGAAAACCAACATCTGAGCAGACAATCCCCAAGTTTCTGTCACAAAGCATCTTATTTTGCTCTACTCTTACCATGGGAAAAGCTGTGTGTGTGTGTGTGTGTGTGTGTGTGTGTGTGTGTGTGTGTGTGTGTGTGGTAGGTAGGTAGGTACTGTAGCCTTTCTCATAGCTGTGCACATAGTCCATCTGATGAGTGCCATATGGTCTTTTGTTTATATGTTTTCCAAACACTACAGAATACACATTGCTTCCCAGACAGGGATGACTTTGCTGCTGTCATACTACTGGGCTTGTGACAAAACACCTCTGCCTATCCTGCCACCTTCCATTCATTGTGAACACTGGGAATTGTCCCAGTACTACCACAGCAGTGATCTTTATAAAGAATATAGTATTTGCCATGATGGTGGATGGTCAGGTAGATCAGGGATCCAGTACAGATCCCCCCCCCCTTGTCCTTCTTTGTGTTGGGCATCCCTTGGCTGGTGCTGGGTACCTTTTCTTGTGTTATTTACCCTACATCTATCTTCTGTCAGGCCTCAAGACATCGTCATGTCTGGATAGACATGGAGAGCCCAGGCTTCTAAGAGTCCTTGGCTCGTAGACCTGCTTAAGGGTTTCAGGTAATAAAGGATCCTGGATTTTGTCCTCTAGTGCCTTTCTCAGCAAGGGCAGGCTCTATATCCTGCTGCTCACCTGGGCAGGAAAGACCCTGAAGAAGGTGCAGGTGAGATGGCAGCTTTAGCCAGGAAATGTACTGAAATGTATACGGGCAGTTGTTTGGTCCTCCTAGAGGGAGGAGAGTGGTAAAGTCTGGAAGTCAGGTTAGACATAAGGCGTTTCGCAGTAGACTTTCAGTAGTAAGCCATATTTCAATAGTGTTGTAATTGAATAAACTCCATTATGGTGAAATTTCTGCACAGCTTTACTTCCTACCCTAGGAATAGCCATATTGATACCAAGAGCTCTTCTTGTATCTTATGTCAGCACGTGGAAACTGGAGTAACATGAGTAACATGTTTTGATTTTTTTAAGACTTTATTAGTTGTGGTCAGTATGTCAGAGTACTTTTGTAGGTGTACATGTAGTTAGATGTCAAGTCTTTTTATGTTTTGGTTGAGGTAAATAGGATGCATGCTACTTTGGTATTCATAACTATGAGATTCCTGTGCTAGACCCTGTGTGTTAATTTATTGAGGCTGTTTTAAAATGTGTTTATACAGTTCTGCTGCTTTTGTCAGTTGCAAGTGTGTCAACTGTTTATAGTAATGAGTTGGGGAGTGATTTGGGCAAGATGATAGAGAAAAAATTGAGGAGTGAGGTGGGTAAGGTGAGAGTGACAAGTTGTGAGGGGGAGATCAATAATAAATTGGAGAAAGAGTAGAAGACTTAACACCTTTACCTTGAAAGCTCTTTTATTTGAGCGGTGGACTCAACCTTATCATTGAAGGATCAATCTGACAGCTGTTAAATTTGGCTTCTGGATTAACTCTGAAACTGAATTGTTTGTGTTTGGCTAGATGTAAATGATAGTTGAGAGTTAAGACAGTATCTTTTAGTGTTTATGAACAGACATTTGGTTGCACAGGCATTTTTTTCCCATATTAATGTATAATGTGTTGGTAAACCACTAAATGATGGCCAGGATATTGTGACCTCTGTAGAAACTATACTGATATTTTGAGTGTGTGCCTTTTTATTGACCGGAGCAGTGAGTTCATTTTGGTACAGCTTTGTATTTTGTTAAGTTTAGCTGTGAAGCAAAGGTTTGTGATTAGATGTATTCTTTAGGGAATGGGGAAGCGCAGGATGCAGTTGTGGGGAGGGGAATTATGGCTGGATGCGAGGACTAACGTGGTGCTCTGAATTAAGTTAAATATAGTTTATAGATGTGAACTGTAGGCTTAGTGGTCATGAGTACAACTACCCTTAAGGCTGGGTGAAGGGTTATGATGTTGATTTTGCAACAATTTGGTCATTTTTCAAGACACTGTCTCCTGTGATATGTATGTACATATGTGTGTGTGTGTGTGTGTGTGTGTGTATATATATATATATATATATATATATATATATATAGATAGATATATAGATATATATGTATATATATATATATATATGTGTGTGTGTGTGTGTGTGTGTATATATATATATATATACAGTGACTGTTTTAAAATAAAGAAAAGGTGCGCAATATTGTGAGAGTGGTAAGTGCTTGAGGCTTAGATGTTGTTGGCTGAGGAAGATGCATTGTTGCGTTCTTAAGAAATAAGAACCAAAAATAATGTTTTATCAGGAAAAGGTGATTGTTTCAGATATCTTAAGTTTTATATAGCAGGAATGCATTTTTTGTGTTTTCTAACAGATACACATATATTTGAGATTTTGCTATCCATCTCCCTTAACTGTTATTAAGTTATGCAGTGTACAATATAAGGAGATCATCTAAGTGTCTAATTCTCAAGGTTTCATATGAATGTCTTGCATTAGCAGAGATAGTGTAATTTGAAGGCAGGGTCAAGTCAAATTCAGACCATAATTTTCTTTTGATATTGACAAGCTGCAATATTTGCAAAACAGTCAGCTGAAATCAGAAGTGCGGCTTTGTTGTTGTTTTTTTTTTTTCCCCCATAGAAATAAATATAGAAAAATCAAAAATATAAATATTTATTGATATCACATTTTAAAGTAATATATTCAGTATAACAGTGATATGTTTATTTACGTGTGTTGTGACACAAAAAAAAATATTAAAATGATTTACCTTTAACGTAACAGCTCATCCTGAAGTTTTTTTTTACATGATTTTGTCACTATCAGTCCCTTAAAATTTCATGTTTAAATGGTAAACAATTCTGGTGCTATTTGGAACATAAATAACTATAACCACTGAGTAGTTTGGGCACAGTCATCTGGAAAATGGTTCCTATTAAATGGGTTAGGTGGCACAAAGGGAAGCCTGTATGTAGAATCCCATTTTTTTTTCTCATATTGATTTCTTTAGCCGCTTAGGGATGGTTTTCATGACTTTATACTGCCATGATCATAATCTCAGTCCTTTGTTGTTTTGAATTAGCATGGGTGGAGATTTTTCAGTTTTTTAAATAATGTGGGGTTGACGGAGCTCTTGTAGAACTTTGCTTCTTTATATTTTTCAGTGCACAAAGTGATACAGCTTTTGAATACTGTTGTCAGCATACACATTCTAAACATGTTAATGTTTATTTAAGTGTTTTATCCTCAATATTGGACCAAGGTTTTTTGTATTTGAGAGTCGTGTGGTTTTGTGAAGACCAACTGTGTGATTCACAGTTGATCACAGCTGATTTGGCAAGACACTGATTCTTCAAAGTCACTGCATTCCTTTTCAGTGCAGTGACATTAATGGAGATTATATTTGAATGATGAGTGAAGGGAGGTGCCCAGCGGGGAAAAAAGTAAAAAAAAAAAAAATGATTCTGCAAGTCTGTGGAAGTGCCCATTCTCATAACCTGTCTCTCAAGATTGGGATTCACAATGGCTTTCACAAATCCAACTTGTACCCACTTCATTCCTGGACCCCATGTCTTGAATATGCTGTAGGGATTTAGAGCATATTGATCCGTTTTTGCTTCGTACTAACTTTGCTTGCTTTTAGGCAGTTTCTACATTACATTGCCATTTTTGTATCAGCGTAGAAATGCACTTCACTGTTTATATTTATGTGTAAATTTAGCTCTCAGTCATTTAATTTTCTTTCTTTTTTTCTGTCTTGTTCAGGAGGTGAGGCCCAGGAAGAAGACAGTAGTGACTCTGAAGCTGATGACCAAAGTATCACTCAGGATGCCCAACCAAAGCCTAGCCAGAATGCAACACAACCAGGAAGTGTCAGTCATAGATCAAAAGGATCAACAGGCAGAGTGCCATGGACAACAGACAATAGCTCTGATGACTCACGACGTTGGTCTGATCAATTAAGTTTGGATGAAAAAGATGGCTTTGTATTTGTGAACTATTCAGAGGGGCAGGTTCGGATGCATCATGTAACTCAGAACAGCACATACCTACAACCTCAGACAGCACAACTTAGCCATGTGGAGGTGCGGCCTTATTGCAGGTTAAAACCAGGTAATTGAAATGGGTCTCTGCACTGATTAATACCAAATATGTCTACTGTAAAAAGCCAAAAAAGTGCCTCATACTGTTTTCTTTTTTGTACGTCTTCTTGAGTTATGTTGTTCTTTTTAAGCGTCTTTATTGAATTATCACTTAAGACATAGGCATGTATACATTTATATAAAAGAAAGCAAACCATGTTAATATCTTCACACTTACAAATATTATGCATCACTTAACATCCTTTTATACAATTATCATCAGTTCACATTACATAAATTGCTCATTTCCTGCCTTCCCTTAAACCTCACTCCTACTCCAAAATATTATTCCGCCATTTTTTGTTCCCACAATTACCATTTTTTATGTAGATGGCTCTTACTCTTTTCTAAAGATCCCACTTCCAGTTCTTTTATCTCTTTTACAATGTTCTCTACTTTAAATGCGTTTGACTTTGATTTCCATTTTCTAGGAATTGCTTTTTGGGTAGATATCGGAATTAAACTTAACAAGGCCTTACTGTATGTAGGCAATTCAGATCCTGTATCCCAGTTAAAAAATAATTTCCTGAGTTATGTGCATTTCCTCACCCAATATTTCTGACAGAGTACTCTTTCAACTCATTACACTCCCAAAACATATGTTCCCAGTTTCCGCTTTCTTCCCCATCACACCTCCAACATATGCCATCTACCTGTGGAAAAATACCTTGTGGAATCTATTTGGGGTATAAAATACCTATGCACATACTTACAAGCACAAATCCTAAGTCCTAAATCTTCTAGACTTTGTTGCATATTTGGTAGCCATAAATATGCCCTCCTCTGTTTCCTTGTAAATTGCTTGTCCAGTCTCTCTTATCAATCTTTTCTAACCTCCTGTGATTGATTCCTGTAGTTATTGTGCAGTATTTTGTATGCAGTACTAATCATCCCTTTTAACAGCATCTACTGTTCTACATTCAACTAAAAACACTACCAGAGCAGACCTTTCTTTTAGGATTCCTCTATCCCTTTCTCTTTGCCTGTACTCTGTTATCAATTCCTGATAGGGAAATCAATTTCTAGCCTGCAGTCCAAATGTCTTCTTAGCCTCTTCACATTCTCTGAACTTTTCCTCTCTAGTTATTTGCTGCGAATATCTTGGTTCCTTTACTAGTTTTCTCCAGTAAATTCCAGCCCCCTTTTGACCATTCTCTGTATTCTTAATTGCAGTCATCCCTGCCAGCAGAATTTCCTTTATCCAGTCTCACTTTTACTTGGTTGTTAGAATACTTTCTGCTACCTTATGAATGTAAGATTCTGTATGGCTGTTGTTATTCTCCTTAATGATCTGCATCCAGAATTCCATGATCTGCTTGTGTCTTCAATTTCTCTTGCTTCATTGTCATCCCTTTCCACTTTGAATTATAGGTATTGCTTGTGTTGTGTATACAAGTCATAATTTTGTAGCTCTAAAATATCCATTCAAATTTGGTAATCCTAAACCACCTTGTTATGTTGGAATGATCAGCTTATCCCACTTGACCCTTACCTTTTTCCCCTCCCGGATAAAATCATTCAACTCTTTATTAGTGTCCACTTCTTCTCTGCTTGATAAAAGTATGTATGACCTGTATGTAAAAGTAAAGGGATTAAAAACATTTTCACTGCTTGTATCTTGCTATCCATATCCATAGACAAGAGCTTCCATTTTCTCTGTTTTTGTATTATCTTTTGTCTAGTCTCTTACCACATGTCTGTAGCTACCATAACAGAATCCTTTTTAACCCATACTCCTAAGTAAGTCATTTTATTGTGTCCCCATGAATAGAGGTATTGCTGAATCAGTTCATGTGTGTGTACATAGCTTTAGTTTTGTCTTCATTTTACATCCTGAAAAAAAGAAACTGAAACTGCCTCAAAATATTCCACAACACTGAGATATCCTTTTTTGGTTTTATCAGGTACAAAACATTATCATCTGCAAGTAAGGCCAACATTTCCTGATTGCCATACCAATTATGTCTTTGAAATTCTGAGTACCTTATTTTCTTTGCCAGAGGCTCTAAATGGAATGAAAATAACAAATGGGGAAGAGGACACCCCTCCCTGGTTCTTCTCTTCAGACATAACTTATCAGAGAGGAACCCTCCCACTTTAATTTTTGCCTTCAATCTCTCTTATATCCTCCTAATTAATCTTATTATTATATGAGGGAATGCGGATGCTTCCATTGCCATACTCATAAAATCCCAGCTCTGTCGAATGCTTTCTCTGCATCAAGACCCGTCAATAACAGCAGTATTTTCTTATGTTGTGCTTCACTCTTGATCATCACTGTTATATTAATGATGCCAAATGCCCCCCCCCCTGCCAAACACACACACACACACAAAACCATATTGATCCATATCAATGGCAATGCTTTTGCCATTATAATCATGGTTTAAAATTGAAATGGGCCCTATACCAAGCTACGTCTACTGGGTCTCTGCCTTCTTTGGGTATTACAGCCACCACCAAAATGTTGGTGCTACCTCTCCTTTTAAAATATTGTTATAGAAAACCTTCTAGATTTTTATCACTTTCTTCCCGCCTAGCTTCCAAACTTAAATCATCCAACCATCTGTTCCTGGAGACTTTCCTGCACATTGCTTATATGTCACTGTTTTTATCTCATCTCTTCCTGTCTTAACTGTTAGTTTTGAGCCACATCTGCCTCTGACATTGACATACTTAAGTCTTTCATAAAATTTCCATGTGTTCTTTTTCTTGATTTCCACATTCTTCTGCTTTATATACATTTTCTGCAATATGTCTGTTTATTTTTGTTGTTTTGTTTGAAACTCCCTAAGTTTGGCAACAGCTCTTTCTAGTTTCTGTTGCTATAGTAAGGTATGCTATTCTTAATATATTAGCAAGTGTAGTTCAAGTATTTTCAAAAGTTTTGGAATGTAAGCACAAACGTAAAATACAATCCCAAACCTAACAGCTAGTTTTGCCACTTCATTTTTTATGGAATACCTTTTTTCACTGTGCCCTACTGGCTTTTAGAGACCTGAATATTGTGATAGTTTTTTCCAAAACCACAGTAGTTGATGAGTTGTGGGGCCTAACATTTTTTACAGGGCTTGTCAGTAGATTGGGAGCCAAGACATATTGCTTTTTTGGCTTGTTTTCATAGGAACTTTTTATAGTAACCTGTATAAAGATTTATCTGGTATCAGGCCACAACATTTACCCAGGTAAGTGCAGGGAAAGGTGTTCTGGTCATCTCCACTTCCATCATACCTCTCAAACTCTTAGTGCAAGAAATCTGGACAAAGCCTGACAAAAGGGGGGGGGGCAAAAATAGAGACAGATTTTAGATATTGCTCTTACAAACCTAAAAAAGTTGGTAGAGTAGCAGGGTTTGTATCAGTGTACATTTTCTGAAGGAGTTGAAGTCTGAAACTGTAATGTATGTAATTATTTGGTGACTTCAATCCTCAGATCATCCCAGTAATTTGTCAGAAAACCACAAATTTTATGAGGAACGCACCAAAAATATGAGGCAAAAATCTGGACATTCTTCTAAAATCTGTACATTTGAGGGGTATGGTCCTTACATGAGGCACACTGTTATTGTACTATATCCCTTTACAGACTCCCATGAGTCTTGAGTTTATTTCAAATTTTGAGTCCTTAGCACAGCTAATTATGAAAATACTGCTGTGGTATTTTCTGTGCTAGTGGTCTCATTCTTTGTAATGTTTATCCGTTCAGTAGTGAAATTAATTGCTTTCACCAACAATATTGATTAGCTGTATTTAAAATAGGGAAGGTCCTTTTACTGTTTTATTGTTTTCCTGTAGTTTGTGTACATGTTGGTATTTGTATGTACTGCTTGCCTCTGACACTTGAGCCATTTAATTAAAGCTTAAACAATAAGTGTGAAGTACTTTAATGTGATGTGGAAGCTGAATGACTTCATTGTAAAAGTCTTTGTGTGACATTTTTTGAGGTGCTGGCACTAATGTTGCTCTAGTATCATTCTGTTTTGTTAGTGTAATAGGCATAGTTGCCCATTTTAAATGCAGTAAAAACACAGCTTGAATAAGCAAAAGCTGTGTAGATTTTTTAAATTTTCCTTAATGTTTTTTTCGCATATTTAACTACACTCAGCACTTATTCACAGACATTCAGAAGTTACCCTAAAATGTGTTATCCCCACACTTTCTAATTTTGTCCATCTCCACTGCCACTCAGCTCAACCAGTGGACAATTTGTAACTTCCTCCTATGTCTCCTTCAGTGTGCACAGGTGGTAGCCCTTGCCCTGCTGCCCTTGCCCATTGGCATAATTTAATTCCTCTTTATCACCTTGGCTACTCATCTTTGCCATATGAATCCTTTTTTATTTTGTGCTCCGTTTTACCTACCCTCGCTCTGCATCTTATTGTCCTTTCTGATGCCCACTGTATGTTACTTGTTTCATTATCACTAAAATTGTTAATTTGTTTTGTTTTATATGTATGCCCTTTCTGGCCTTTTCTTTCTTGGATCTCCAGCCTGAAATATGATTAATTTTGATGATGACCTTACCAGTACCATACCTATTTTCTCCTAAACTGATTCTAGAATTATTTTAATGTCAGATGTTAGTATGTGGTATACATGTGATGCATACACACGCACCCACCATAAGCTGGAGTACTTTACCACTCTGTAGACTGGAGTAGTTATACTTCTAATGTCAGGTATGCAAAACCTTTCTTATTTTCAGTGAATGGAAATTCTCTGGTTGAAATTGTCCATAACCCCACTAGAGAAGGAAATATCCTGAACCTAGTTTTCACAAAATCAACCCTAGACTGCCCCATGTCCATGAATGGTCCCCTCGGTTGTTGAGTCTGATCACTAAAGACCACCCTCTTTAAAGACTTTGAAAAAGCTAACCTTTAACAATTGCATGATGAAATCTCAAAATGTTCCTATGCTAACCCAAGAGTGGAACCAAGATATGCAGCCATCTAAACCAAAGATGTTTGTGCTAATTTAAATAACTGCATTGAACTGTAAAAGCAGCCAGAATAACTAGAAATCATCAGTACTTTTTGCTGTCTTGTACAAATGTATCTGTTGAGATTTCTCTAGAGCACTAGTTTGCCAAGGCTTACTGTCAGACAGAGAAGACTCCTTTGGGGATCCTTTAACACACATATCAATCATATTTTTAATATAACCTTGTGTTTTAATTGTTTTTTTGGTGAAATTAGCAGTATGTCACTTTAGGAATACCGACCTTTCTCAGTTACCTTTATTGTCTGTCTAGAGATTGCTTTTGAGGATTATACTATCTTTTAGTGACCTAGATTTTATGCTTTCTTATTCTCTTTTGAGTGTTTGTGGATGGCTAGAAGGTATTTTTCTAGGGGATGAACTGACTTTATGTGACTGCTTGTGTTTACTACTACTTATACTAAAATATTATGTGATTTTTACAGGGCAGCTAACTTATGCAGAAGCTTTCTCTGTTTTGACAGATGAATCTTATGTGCTACTTGTGTAACTTTGTTTTGTGGCATTTTCTGCTTTTTCCAAAGGGTTGTGTGCTGTTAGTGCTTACTAGTGACAACTTAACTTCTGCCTGACTCTTTTGGCATACCTTACCTGGTAATCAGGCTTCTAATGCGGTTACAGCATGGATACTTACCCCTGGTCCTGCTGGTCTGTCTCCATATGTACCTAAAAAGACAAAAAACAAGTAAAGCACGAATCCGTACCCTTAATGTGGGCTGTTCGTATGATTCAGCTGATGGTACATGACTCTGAAGTGGCCACTGTTGGTTACTCCGAACACTTACCTGTTTGTTCAAACTACAGAACAGGGGTTAATCACATCCTTTGCGGATGTTCCAGTGCACTATTTGGGCATGGTAGAACCATCCATTTTTGGTATGGGAGATACTTTGGGAGGATCTTCTCAAGGTACCGGAGGAAAGAAACCTCTTGTTCAGGATGATATGTTGTCCCCAAGCATGCACCTCTTATGGATGTATGTAGAAAGAAAAACAGAAAATTAATTACAATGAAAATAAATAAATGGATTCTGTCCATAAAAAATGTTATTACCTTGGCCAGATGTTTGTTTTAGTTACTCAAAATTGGGTGCAATTTGCCTTCTCCTAATATTTGTGCCCTTTTTTCTAAGTAAGAGGATCCTTTTTCTGATGAGTCTGATCTTTACAGAGACAGGGTTGTCTCACGTCACGGTTCTGTAGCTCAAAACTCTGATTCAGCAGATAGTGAGACTGAAGTTATCCCTAAGGAAGCTTTCTCTTTTTCAAAAGACTGTTTCCAGGCTAAGTGACATATTTGCTTGGGAACAAGCTGATACCCCCCCCCCCCAAGAGTTGGACAGTTAATATAATTTACTTGAACAAGAAGTCCCTAATTATGCACCAATTTCTCCTATTTTGCCAGCATAAAAGGATGCCATGAAAGCTGCCTGTAATGCTACTGGCTCTCTCATCAGTCCCTAAAAAGCACATTATATGCATATCTTACAGCTGACCCTGCTGCCGTAATGCATATGGCTCCAGGTCCTTCAACTCAGTTCCTGGGGATAAGGAGGGTAAGTGGTTGGAGAGAGAAAGAGACTTTTCATAGACTGTTATAGACCATTACTAGGCTAACGACCTGAAGGGCCTTTCCAAGCCTAGATAAGATTTCCTGAAAGAATAATGATGTCCTCCAACCAAATAGGACATTGAAGGCCAGGCATTTGTAAACTACCCTCTCCATAAGGGACATGGGTGCCAGGCCCAGTGTAAATTTCCTGTTCTCCATCCACTTGTCTAGGTTGTGTTTAAACTGGGTAATAAACTCAGCTCCAAATGGATGGGAAATCTGTATCATAAGACGGGCACACATCTGTCTCTCCAGCATATTCTGTTTAAGTAACTGACAAAATTCAGGTCCCTAGACCTTGTATTCTGGTACTCTTTGACTTAAGAATTTGTAGGAGATTCATTAGTGTGGGGTTTGTGGATGCCTTCTAAACTAGGCATAGATCACCCCTCAGCAATCTGTAGGAGAATGAGTAGAGGGAAAGGTATTTAAGGCACTCTGCATAAGGCAGGTTTGTTACATCTTGTATTCTTTTTGTAAGGAACCTTTGAAGTTACTCTAGTTGCTTCATTTGTCTGGTCAGATACATATAGCGACCCTCATGCGGCAAGCAGCCAATCAATCAACATCAAAAAAATCACATCATGCCAAAAAAAAAGAAATTGATTGGCTGTTTGCTGCAGAACAGGCCTATGCACTCTACAAAACTCTACTCTAAATATAAGTGAAATAAAAATGGTAAATTTTTTCTTTTGTGTGCTGTGTTTGCTTCAGTTGGACTGCCTTACCTACTTTGCTGTGGTTGTGCTGTTTTGCTTTTTGCTGTTGCTGTTGCTTGCCTGGAGGAAAGTTGCCCTTTTCGCCCCCTCTGTTTATTTGTATGTGCTGTCTGCTGCTTGGAGGAGTTTGGTTGCTAGTTTGCCTGGTTTGCTTGGCTGTTGCTGCCTGGAGCTGGGAGGAGCCTTGCCCTAGCCCTGCGATACATAGCAAAAGGAGCACTGTCTTGTAAGGGCAAAGTACAGTGGGATGGTGACCTCTTTGAACCTAGATGCCATGCCGTTACTTATAAGTTGCGCAAGATAAAAAGATTTCTTCACCAGTGTGACTATATGGTGATCGAACGTAAGGCTACTGTCTATGTGTGCATTCAGATCCTTGACCACTGGGTCGACTGTTAGGGATGTATCTTCTCCACATTAGCCTTCAAAATCATGAACTGCCAGAGCTATATGTGGAAGTTTATTTTAAAATGTACTAATAGCTTAGAAGAGTTTTCTGCTTCTCTGACCCCTGAAGGTAGGTCTTATGTAAATCAGATTATGTCAAACCTGTTTCAGGTTTCTAAGCATGCCTTAAAAAGCGTTTATGATTGTGCCAATAATGTTTCCAGGGTTTCTACTTCAGATTCTGTTTTAAGGAGATTTGCTTGTGTAGGTAACAAAAATATTTCAGATGACTTAAAGTCAGAGATTTTGAGTTCACCTGTAGACACAGAAGATGTCCTTACATTCACTGCTACAGTATTCATAACTTATGGGATTCCCTGCTGTGGAGGCCTGTAGTCAGGCCTGCCTACCAAAGCCTACCGTTGCTTTAAGGTATGCTGAACTTCACCTAAGCGCTTTTCGCGTAGCGTAAGGCATAAAGGCGACATTTTTAACTGTCTGCTTCTCTCCATTTTCTGCCATTTTTTCTGTATGTTTGTATCTCAGTGATTACTCCTGTTTGCTGAAATCCTCACCATTGCAGATAAGTATCCAGTTGGGGAGGGGGGGGTTCTTATTCTTGAATTTTTTGTGTCGTCCAGGAAGGGTAAATGCCAGTGTGGGAGGCAGATTCCCCATAAAGAACAGCACGATAAGTGCCTTTTTTGCCTAGAAGCATCTCAGAGCCATACATCTTGTTCAATTTGTCAGACATTTGTCCTGAAAACCCTTCACAGTAGACTATCTTCCCATTCATTGTATCTTGAGAACCAGCGTCTTAAACTTCTTGCTAAAGATACTATGGATGGAACTTCCCACCCCAAGGGTCAGCCATCAGGGAAGAAGATGAAAAAGGTAAGACCCAAATCTTCCACTGTCCAGCCTCTGCTGGGTGTTTCTTCTGAGGTTGTTACAAACTTGGAGGCTTGCCTGGCTGTTATCGGATTTCTCTGCCACGTCTGGGTTAGAGGCCAGTGAGGATCTGGTATGCAGCATGTCCGACAAGGCTTTGCAGGCGTCTATTTCACAACTTCAAGGGGAACCACAGTTGATTGTTTCCAAGGGGTCTAGGTGGGTTCCGCAGATTCTTCTTAGGGAATAAGTTCCTACTATGGTTATGGACTGCCGTCCTGAGTCACAGCCTTCTCAGTTTTCAAGGGTGGACGTTCCCTTAAAAAAGAAACAGATGACTACCATGTTTCTTCTGCTCCAAGGTGTCCGCAAACTGAGTGGCAGGCCTTTACTCAGGGGTTATTTAATGCTTTACTGCCATTAAGGCCTCCTCAAAGGGTTTCAGATGTTCTTCGTGTTTCACTGTTGCAGTCTTCACATTTGGGTTATCTGCTTGCAGTAGCTCTCAGTCAGCCTGATTATCAAAGTCTTGGGTCCTGCGTCGGATGCTGTCTCATCTTCCATGACATCAGGTCATCAGGGGTATAAAGCATGCAGCCAACACCATTACATCGGTCTTTCTTGCCGTGTGGTGCCCGAAGCAGAAGCAGTTCACAAGTGCCGGTCAGCCGACTCCTGAAATTTTCGTTTTCGAGTTTCAGAACCGAAGTCTTCAACTAAGCTAAGTACCCCCGTTGGGTAAACTTTTTCTTGCTCTAAACTGATGTCAGTAAAAGTCAATAATTGTATTTCTTGTGGAAAGCAAATACCTCATAAAGAATTTCATTCTTACTGTATTCCTTGCCTAGGCCCTGACCACGACGTACCTCGCTGTCGGTTTTGTGCCTTATCTAAACACTGAACTATTCATTGTTGGTATAGTTATGCTTCTAAATATTTTGGTACTCGGTTCAATTATCCAGATATGGCTTCGATAAGCCACCCGACTACCAACATTCCAAAAAACGCAAAGATAAAGACAGAGACAGACCGCATAGGTGCAAAGCTGACGACGACGCTTCTCCTAAGCTAGTTGCCAGTTCGCCGGTACTCAGTGAGGTGCTTTTGCAGCCCCTGATACCCACTACTTCAGATTCGCAGGCCTCTACTGAGACCCATTCGGAGTCCGGTATGCCGCAAAATGCTTCAACTGTGGAACCTGCAGATGTCTCTACCTTGGATGGGTCCTGAGCCGCTGTGCAGGCACTGGCTTCTGAGAGTTTATTCAGGCTTACAGACTTGCATATTAAACCGATGCCATCTTCTTCTTCAAGGCCTAAAACTCGATCTATGCATAGAAAACCAATGCCCAGATCACATGGTCAGGTCTTTATGCCTAAAAAACAAATGATAAGAATGCTGAAGACCTTACTACTTTAATCAGGGGAAGACAGTCTTCTCCCTCTAAGAGACCTAGGTCTGAGTTTGTTTATGCTTCTTCTGATTAGGATTCTGAAATTTCTGTTTCCTCTGAAGACCAGGATTTACCCTTATCTACCTATGAGGATTCTGATGCAGAGGACTCTCTTCCCTCTGCTTCCCCTCTAGAGGATTTCTCTTTTGGTGAAACCTTCCATACTCTTAGGTAGCACTTTCACTGGGAAAGCCAGGATTACTGTGACTCTAAAAAGAGGCTTAGGGATTTCTTACTCCTGCCCCAACGCAGGCCTTTAGTTATCCCCCCTGTACTGCACATTGTTGATGATGCCTTTTCAGAATCTAGCTTGGTCCCTGACTCTTTACCTCCTGCTCCCAGAAAATCTGATAGATATTACAGGTCTGCTGACTCTCACAAGTTCCTTTTTAAAAATCCTACTGCGGATCCTGAGACCATCTCACAGGGACCCAAGGGCATTAAGGCTACTACTGCCAAAAATCCTGCCCCCACTGATAAAGATTCCAGGGCGCTGGATAGATGGGGTAAAAAGGTATACACTTCTGCAACCTTGGCCATTAGGGCCTTAAACTGCCATTTTCATATGTTAAAGTATCAGCAGCATATTATTGGGTTGCTTAAACAGAAAATGATGTTGATTCCTGACTTTGCTGAAAGTAAAGATTTACAGAATTTAATGCATTCTGCTGAACAAGTTGGAAAACATACTTTGCATTGTGGTTTTGATTCACTAGAGGCATATTGCAGGGCTGCTGTCACTGGTCTGTACTTAGAAGGCATGCTTGGCTTAAGGAGCAATCTTTACCAGATCATGTTAAAGCTGTTGCTCCCTTAAACCAAGGCCGCCTGTTTGGCAACAAAGCAGAAGAAGTACTTAAAAAGATGGAGGAAAAAGCTAAATCTGTGCAAACTGTTAAAGATTTCCTGCAAGTACAGCCTCCCAGATTTAGTAGGCATTGGCCCTCTAAAAATTGGTCCTTTCCTGCCTCTTCCAGGCCTTCTCAGTCCAAACCCAGGCTTCAGTCCCAAGGTACTCACAGGGCTAAGCAGTGGGGGGCTTCCACTTCCAAAGCAGGCAGTGGTAAGATTCCCCCTTATGGTAAACTGTCTCAGTGACTTAACTTTAAATCTTCCAAGCCCTGCACAACTGACTGTTCCCTTAGGGGGAAAGATTGCCCAGCAGGCAAAAAATTGGGAACTCATTACCCAGGACAAATGGGTTTTAAATATAGTTTCCCAAGGATACACATTCCACTTTTACTCCTTACCAACCCCAAATGGTTGGCCAGACCTACCCCCAAATCAGTGAGCAGAGGCTCAAAAGCAAATTCTCACTCTCTTAAGCATCAGGGCTATTCAACCTGTTCCAGAAGAGGAACAGGGACAAGGTTTCTACTCAAGACTTTTCCTGGTGCCCAGAAAAGACAACTCATTGTGTCCTTTACTGGGCCTCTCTGTCCTAAATACATTTTTGGTGATTCCAAAATTCAAGATGCTAACTCTTCACCAGCTGCTTCCTATGGTAGGCAAAGATGCCTGGTTGGCAACACTGGATTTAAAGGAAGCCTACCTGCACATCCCAATAAGGGAATCTTGCAGAAGATACCTATGCTTCATAGCAGGCTACATGCACTATCAGTTGTCTGCACTGCCCTTTGGCTTATCTACTGCGCCCAGTGTATTCACAAAGTGCCTAGCTCCAGTCATTGCATTTTTGCAGGCAAATAAATGTTCAAATATACCCATACCTGGATGATTGTCTAATTCAGGCAGAAAGGTAGGATATACTATTAAATCATCTGGCATTTGTAAGGAAATTGTTAACTTCTCTGGGGTACACCATAAACGAAAAGAAATCACATCTTGTATCCTGTCAACAAATTGTATTCCTGGGAGCAAGCTTGAATACAACTTCCCAGATGGCCTACCTTATGCCAGAGAAACAAGTTCATTTGACAGCCTACTTCAAACTTCTGGCCACAAAGACCCAGCTATTTGCAAGGAAAATACTGCAAGCTCTGGGGTTTATGGCCTCCTGCATTCTCTAATTCCATATGCAAGACTACATATGAGGAAACTACAATG
Source organism: Protopterus annectens (assembly GCF_019279795.1). NCBI lineage: Eukaryota > Metazoa > Chordata > Ceratodontiformes > Protopteridae > Protopterus > Protopterus annectens. The sequence goes on along the minus strand of NC_056751.1, from coordinate 36,559,792 downwards.
GTATCTAAAAGCCTATGGTGGCAACATTCTCAGGATCTAGAATCAGTGATTCCTATCATACCTTGTCTACAGATAGATTTCCTTTGGTGGGCAGAGGTCTGCCACCAAAACAAGGGACTGCCATTCACTCTACCCCCTGCCGCCCAAACCCTAACAACAGACGCATCAGACTATGCATGGGAGGCTCACTTGGCAGGAAAGTGCATTCATGGCAAATGGAACCCAAGTCAAATGCACCTGCATATCAATCAAAAAAAATGTTAGCTGTACAGAATGCTCTGACAGCCTTCAAGAACCACATTCTTCCAGGACAATTATTGGTAAAGACAGACAACACCACTGTTATGTGGTGCATAAACAAGCAGGGAGGAACCCATTCATATCCTCTCTGCAGACTAGCCATGGCTCTGTGGAACACAGCCTTGAGCTACCAAGTGCAGCTACAGGCTCAATTCCTACCAGGAAAGCAAAATACACTGGCAGACAACATAAGCAGAAATCTCATGGACCCACACGAGTGGAAACTGAAACCAAAGATATTCAGCATGTTGAAAAACAAATGGGGGAGCCCAGAGATAGACCTGTTTGCCTCCCCCCAGAACTGCCAATTGAACAAATTCTGCGCAAGGACTCCCCAGAAACAAGCTTGGAAAGTGGATGCCCTGTCCTTCACCTGGAAAAACCTGTCAGTTTATGCATTTCCCCCTTAGCCTCTCCTCTCCAAGGTACTACTAAAGATCAAACAGGACAAACCAAGGACAATACTGATTGCACCAGACTGGCCACGCCAACACTGGTACCCCCTGTTGTGCAGTGTGTTACTGCTGGCACCATGGCACCTGCCTCAGACTCCTACCCTGCTGTCCCAGCAGGAGGGTCAGATTCTGCACCCACAGCTTCAAACCCTGAACCTGGCAGCCTGGCTAATTACCTGATCTCTCTGTTACCATCCCTCAGTAAGCAAGTGGATGGATGTCATTCTGAAGGCAAGGAGGCCTAGTACTAGAAAACCCTATGCTGAAAAATGGAAAAGATTCTGTTCCTGGAGCCAAACTCAGGGGATGGGCACAGCAGCACCCAATTTACCTCAGATTCAATACTTAACTGAGATGCTTCACAAGGCCCTTTCCTTTCCCTCAATCAAAATTCATGCCTCGGCCATTTCAGCTCATGACAATACAGAACCACCCCTCTTCTCTCATCCACTGCTGAAGCAGTTCCTCAGAGGGGCCAGAAACTTAAGGCCACCTAGGAGAGCCCCTACTCCAGCCTGGGACCTTAACTTTGTACTGAAAAAGCTCACTTTACCTCCCTTTGAGCCAGCTGCAAATGCAGATTTGAAATTCCTTTCTTGGAAGACAGCCTTCTTTCTAGCCATCACTTCAGCAAGAAGGGTGTCTGAATTACAGGCTCTCACGGCAGTGGAGCCTTTCATCATCTTTCACGTGGACAGGGTGTCTCTCAGGACCAATCCCTCCTTCATGCCCAAGGTGATATCCAGTGTGGCCCTTAATCAGTCCATTCATTTGCCAACCTTATTTTCTAATCCACAGAACAAAGGGGAATGAATACTGCACTCCTTGGACATGCACAGACAACTTAGATTTTACTTGGACAGGACTAAACCTGTCAGGAAATCTGAACAGCTGCTGGTTGCATTTGCTGCAGGGGCAGAGGGGAAGGCCATTTCAAACAAACCATTTCTAAGTGGATAGACCACTGCATTCATTTCTGCTATAAGCACCATGGAAAACCTACCCCACAGGGAATAAGACCACATTCAACCAGGGCTGCATCTACCTCTACAGCCTTTCTCAGAGGTGTCCCTACCAGGGACATCCTAGAAGCTGCTACCTGGAGTTCTGTACATACCTTCACCAAGCATTACCACTTGCCAATTTTTTCTAAATCCAGAGCTGGCTTTGCTACTGCAGTCTTGCAGGGTCTTATAGCTGGTCCTAATGCTATCTAATTACCTCATCCAATCCTTAGCTTTGGGAATCCACCCAAATGTGATGACTGCAACAGTGAATACACTCGAACATCTACATTTAAGGTAAGTGTACACAACTGTACTTTCCTGGTCCTCTTCTACACTGAAAAGACCCAGGGAATTGAATTCTTCTGAGGAAGACTTAGATTCTGATGAAGAATCCCTTACTTATTCTGCCCAGATTCCTTCTCCTTTAGACTTCATGTCTGAGGGGGAGGAATCTAATATTCCAGATACTCCTTCTGAGGAAATTTCCTTTATGGACACAGTCTTTAGGATGATGGAATTTTTTAAGTGGGATTGTGCCCAGGTCTCTGATATCCATAAGAGGTACTATGAGTTATTGTAGATGTAATCTCCTAAACATGTGGCTATTCCTCCTGTATTCCTCCTGTTTTGGCTGCTTTACTGGGTGTTTTTACCAATGCCTATAAAGCACCTGATTCTCCGCCCCCTGCTCCCAAGAAGTCTGATAGGTTTTATAGGGTGCCTGAGGATTGTTCCATTTTTGTTCATATGTCCTGATGCTGACCTGTCTATGGTGTCTGTAGCCTCTGGTAAACTTTCTCAATTGCTTCCTTCATTCAAGTTATTGCCTTCTGGCAAGGACAGGGGAACCATGGACAGGCTGGGTAAGAAGGTTTATACTTCAGCTACCATAGCTTTTAGGGCTATTAATTATCAAGACTCGTATATCTAGGCATGTGTGTAGGCTCTTTCTGAGGCTTGTCAGGTTTTTTTGATCTTCCAGACTCTGAGAGAAAATTTACTGCTCTTTCCTTGCTAAAGATTTCCTCTCAAGTAGTTTGTCATTCTGTGAAATGTAGTTATGATGCAGCAGATTCCTGTTCTAGGGCTACTGCTTTTGGTTCAGTAACGAGGAGTTATTTCTGTCTTAGGCTTCAACCTTTGCCTGATGATGTTAAGGCTAAGTTGATGGATGCTCCTCTGGGTAATAAACGTTTGTTTGGGGAAGCGGATACTGGTTTGTTTAAGTCTCTTCAGGACAAGGGAAGGCCTTACAGGAACTTAAACATGTTTTCGTTTCTCCTGTGCCTAAATTTCAGAGAAACTACCCTTTTAAGCCAGCCTTTGTTCATAGGCAATCTCACCCTCCTGCTAAAGCTAAAAAGGGTGGTGAAGAGACTCCTCCTGCTAAAGCCACTCAGACTGTAGGGATTCAAAAGCCTCCTTTCCTGACAAACCAGGTCCTGTATGAGTATCTGCCCGATGTTCTTCGTGTTTCACTGTTGCAGTCATTACATTTGGGTAATCTGATGGCAGATTGCTCTCAGTCGGCCTGAATTCCAAAGTCTTGGGTCCTGTGCCGGTTGCTGTCTTCTCTTCCAAAACGTCATGTCGTCAGGGGTATAAAACATGCAGCTTACGCCATTTTGTTTAGTCTTTCTTGCCACGCGGTGCCCGAAGCAGAAGCATTTTGCAAGTGCTGGTCGGCCGACTACTGAAATATTTGAGTTTGAGTTTCAGAACCGAAGTCTTCACTAAAGTTAAGTACCCCGTTGGGGAAACTTTTTTCTTGCTTTTTGCCGATGTCAGAAAAAGTTAATAATTTTATTACTTGTGAAAAGCAAATACCTCATAAGGATTTCCATCTATATTGTATACCTTGCCAAGGCCCTGATCACAACATGCCTGGCTGAAGGTTTTGTGCTAGATTTAACCAATGCACTGTTAAGCATCGGTATATTTTTGCATCAAAGTATTCTGGAAACAGATTTAACTACCCAGAAATGTTGTCTGATAGTAATCCAACTACCGGAGTACATAAAAAATGCAAAGAAAAGGACAGAGAAAGGCAGTTGAGATCCAAAACCGACGACGAAGCTTCTCCTAAGCCAGTCGCCGGTTCGCCAGTACTCAGTGAGGTGCTTTCGCAGCCCCTGATACCCGCTACCTTCGAGTCACAGTCCTCTACCGACACCCATATGGAGTCCGGCATGCCGCAAGATGCTCAAGTTATTGGACCGACGGATATATCTCCCTCGGATGGGTCCGGAGCCGCTGAGCAGGCACCGGCTTCTGAGGGTGTATTCAGATCTCAACATTTGTATATCAAAGCAACGAAAGATGCAAAACCAAAGACAAAAGCAACTTCTGAAACTAAAAAAAACTACGTATGAGCCATGTGCACAGGCCTCCATTCCTAAAAAACAGATGATCAAAATGGCTGAAGACCTTATTACCTTGATCAGGGGTACCCATCCCCCTCCTGATAAGAGGCCTAGGCAAGACACTGATTATGAATCTTCAGATCAGGTTTCTATTTCTTCTGATTCCTCTTCTGATCAGGAATTATCTATACCTCCATATGAGGATTCTGATGCTGAGGAGTCTGTTCCATCTGCATCTCCTCCTGAGGATTATCCATTTGGAGAAACTTTGCATACTTTGAGGGAGCATTTTCACTGGGAGAGTCAAGACTTCTCAGAATCATAAAAAGGGCTCAGGGATTTCCTTCTTCCTCAACACAGGCCTTTAGCCATACCCCCTGTTTTAGATATTGTGGATGATGTGTTTTCGGAGTCAAGCTTAACCCCTGACTCCTTACCGCCGGCTCCCAGTAAGCCTGACAGATACTACATGGTTTTTTATTTAGAAACCCTGCTGCTGATCCTGAAACTATTTTACAGGGTCCAAATTGAGTTAAGGCCTCAACAGCAAAAAATCCTACCCCTTCTGACAGAGATTCAAGGGCACTGGACATATGGGGAAAAAAGGTTTATACATCTGCAACCTTGGCAATCAGGGCCTTAAACTGTCAATTTCATATGCTTAAGTACCAACAACATGCTGTGGGGATTGCTGAAACAGAAAATGATGTTGATTTCAGAATGTGCAGAAAATAAAGAATTGCAGGAATTAGTGCATGCAGCTGAACAAGTTGGAAAGCATACTTTGCAATGTGGTTTTGATTCCTTAGAGGCCTCCTGCAGGGCCGCAGTTACGGGATCTGTGATTAGGAGGCATGCCTGGTTAAAGGAACAGAATTTGCCTGATCATATTAAAGCAAAATTGCTAGATGCAACTTTACAGCATGATTCTCTGTTTGGTATTAAGGCATAAGAGGTTTTAAAGAAAATGAAAGATAAAGCTAAGTCTATGAAAACTGTTAAAGACTTCTTACAAGTGCAGCCACCAAGATTTAGTAGACACTGGCCTACAAAAAACTGGTCCTTTCCTGTGTCAGACAGAGCTCAAAGGGGCAAATCCAGACGCCCTAAGGGTTCCAGATACCAGACGCAAGATTTATACAGGTCAAAGCAATGGGGCGCTTCCACCTCCAAATCTGGAGGGGCTAAAGCGCAAACCTACAGAAAGCAATCCCAATGACTTCCCTCTGCCTACACCAAGCACTTACCTTTTGGCAGCACCCATAGGGGGAAAACTAGCATTTTTTGCTCAAAATTGGCAGTTAATAACCCAGGACAAGTGGGCACTAAGCATCGTATCACAGGGATACAGATTTAATTTCCACACTCTGCCAATGGCAAATGGTTGGCCAGATCTGCCAAAAAAATCAATGGGCAGAGGCACAGAAACAGGTTACGTCCCTCATGGATATGGGGGCCATTCAGACAGTACCAGAACAGGAAAAAGGACCAAGTTTTTACTCAAGACTGTTCTTGGTACGCAGAAAGGACAAGGCCTGGCTGCCAATACTGGATTTATCGATTCTGAACACATACCTGGACATTCCAAAATTCAAAATGCTGACTTTGCAGCAGCTTCTGCCCATGCTGGGCAAGAATGCTTGACTGGTGACTTTAGACCTAAAAGAGGCATACCTGCATGTCCCAGTAAGACAGTTGTGCAGAAGATACCTCAGATTAAAGGCTGGCTTAATGCATTACCAGTTCTCTGCACTGCCCTTTGGCTTATCTACTGTGCCCAGGGTCTTTACAAAGTGCCTGGCACCAGTAATTGCATTTTGCAGACAAAAGTATACAAATATATCCTTACTTGGACGACTGTCTCATTCAAGCAGAGAACAAGGACACTCTTCTTCAACACCTGGCATTTGTGAAAAGGCTTCTAACATGCCTAGGGTACACAATAAACGAAAAGAAATCACAACTGGTACCCTCTCAAAAGATAACATTCCTGGGTGCAAGCTTTAATGCAACTACCCAGATGGCTTACCTCACGCCAGACAAACAAGGGCAACTGACTACTTACTTCAAACTGATGGCTACCAAAACCCAGTTTTCTGCAAGACAAATTCTGCAGGTTCTGGGCTTCATGGCATCCTGCATCCTGCTAATTCCATATACAAGACTGCATATGAGGAAACTTCAATGGTACCTAAAAAGTTTATGGAGTCAACATTCTCACAGTCTGGAAGCAATGATTCCTCTCATTCCCTGCCTACAACAGGAGTTATTATGGTGGGTAAAGGCATGTCACCAAAACATGGGACGGCTCTTCACTCTCCCCCCTGCCAGCCAAACCTTAACAAAAGACACATCGGATTATGCCTGGGGGGCCCAAATGGCAAGAAGATGCATTTAGGGCATATGGACCCCAAAACAAATGCATCTACATATCAACCAGAAAGAGATGCTAGCTGTTCAAAATGCCCTAACAGCCTTCAAGGACTTACTTCATCCAGGACAACTACTGATAAAGACAGACAACGCCACAGTCATGTGGTATATAAACAAGCAAGGGAGCACACACTGATACCCCCTTTGCAGATTAGCCATGGCACTGTGGGACACAGCTTTGACCTACCAAATACATCTTCAAGCTCAATTTCTGCCAGGAAAACAAAATACACTGGCAAATGATTTAAGCAGAAACCTTATGGATCCTCACAAGTGGAAACTAAATTCACAAGTCCTCAGCATGATAACAGAGAAATGGGGGAGCCCAGACATAGATCTGTTTGCCTCTCCTCAAAATTATCAATTGAAAAGATTCTACACAAGGTCTTATCACAGACAAGAATGGAAAGTGGACGCCCTGTCCTTCAGTTGGAAAAACCTATCAGTTTACACCTTTCCTCCTCTGCCTCTTCTCCCCAAGGTCCTCCTAAAAGTCAGACAAGAGAAACCAAAGATGATACTAATTGCCCTGGACTGGCCCCGCCAGTACTGGTACCCAATCCTAAGGAACTTGTCTCAATACCCAGCTTGGACTTTACATCAAAGACCTCAACTACTGTCCCAGAAAAGCAATCAGATCCTGCACAATCAACTACAGACACTGAAACTGGCAGCATGGCTGATCATGTAGTTATACAAACAACACCTCTCAGTAAAGCTGTGATGGATGTCATTTTGGAAGCCAGAAGGCCTAGTACTAGGAAATCTTATGCTGACAAATGGAAGAGATTCTGTGCTTGGAATCAAGCACAAGGAACTGATACAGCAGAACCAAATATTCCTAGATATTACAATACTTAACTGAAATGCTTGACAAAGGCCTATCTTTCTCATCAATTAAAAGCCATGCCTCTGCCATTTCGGCTCATTACAATACAGAGCCACCAATTTTTTCTCATAAAACACCAAATGAATAACAAGTAACAAATAGTTAAAAAGGAACCACTCGTTGAGCATAAACAAATTTACTGAAATAAGTATAATCACTCAGTACATAAATTCAAAAAGTAAGCGGTTTCGTCAGGCACATAGACCAAACTTCTTCAGACAATTCAATAATATAACAGTTCAGCTTATATAACACTCCCACCCCCAATAATTGCTTGCTCAATTGAAATTAGTACAATTAAATTAAATAAATCGATACTACAAACTATGCACATCAAAAACATAAAATATAAAACAAATCAATATGTATATCTTAACTGAATAAAAATATGAATGTTAAATACGTACTACACACACAGTATTTTCATTAAAAAAATGTTATCTATCCAATACGCTAAGCTTCAATTTACTACTGATAGAAATAGTATCATTCAACCCTGGGGGGGGGGGGGGGCATGGGCATTAAGGAAGACTTGCCACCAAGTCTACCTATCCTCCAACCATAATTTCCAAGGTCCCCCTCGCTCACCCCTCCTAACCTGTTGTAACACCACAAATTTAAATACATTGTCAGGAAAAGTTTTGATGTGTCTGTATAAGGCATTTGTTTCATCTCTCCTATGGACATCATAAAGATGTTCGTAAATACGCTGACTCAATTTACGTTGAGTTTTCCCAACATAAAAACCAGGATAATGGGAACAAAGAGCAATATAAACAACACCTTGGGTATGACAATTAAACTTACCCTTAATACTGATACGTTTATTCACAATTTTAACCTCAGATGCCACTAAAATATTCTTACACTGGCTACACACACCACAGGTTGTCATTTTGCCCTGTATTTTACCTTCCCTGACTTGTTCTAATAAATTTTGAATATTCCTACCCCGTCTGTATACAAATTCAGGGTGTGTACCAAAACAGGCTCCCAGCACCGGGTCACTATTCAACATTGCCCAATTCTTATTAATTATATCCTGTATAACACAACTATCATTAGAAAATGTTGTAACCAAGGGACAAGATACCAGGTTATTCGTACCCCCCATATTCACATTGACCAACTCCACAGTAGTTCCACAATCACCAATTTTTGTTGTATTGACATCGGTAGTTAAGTACCCTATATTGTCATTTGATTTATTCCAAATAGGCTTAAAATGACCACTAATACCTTTATCTATTATCTCCTTTCTGATACTATTGATCAAATACTTGGGGTACCCCCTATCCAAAAACATCCGACACATGAAATCACATTCTTCAATGAAGTCATCATAGTTGGACACCATCCAGGCTGCCCTAACTAACTGACCCTTAATTATACCTCGCTGAACATGTGCAGGATGACTACTGTCAAAATGTAACATACTGTTTAAATAGGTTGGCTTCCTGTAAGTCTTAGATTGCAAACCGTCCCTTGTTTTAATTAAACTGACATCCAATTAGGAAATCCCATCTACCCCTATGTTGTATGTAAACTTCAAAAATGTGGAACTTCCATTAATGTAGTTCATAAACTCTACAATATCTTCCTCTGAATCTTTCCAAGCTATAAACAAGTCATCCAGGTACCTCAAATACAAAATTACATTACTAAACAAAGGAGAGGAAAACAAATAGGTTCTCTCCCACCAGGCTGTAGCTATGTTGGCAAAATGTGGACCACATGGGGAACCCATAGCTACCCCCTCTAATTGCTTGAAGTAATGACCCTCGAAAAAAATGTAATTATTTCTGAGTACCACCTGCATAAGTTGTGTGTACATATTATTGACAGGCTGAGGTAACCCAAACTCTTCAAACAAAAATTCAGAAAACCATTCAAGGCCTATATCCTGGGGGATACAGCTATACACATCTTTAACCTCAATTGTAATGAAAATGACCTTCTGGTTGATTACATCAATTTTTTTACACTTGTCCAAAAATTGCCACAAATCCTTGCACAAATGAGGGATGGCCATAACTTTCTCCTTCAACTTAAAAATCCAAATATTTAGCAATGTAACTAGTTTTAGACCAGGATGAGTCAACTATTGGTCTAAGGGGTGGGTTACCCAAATCCTTATGGATTTTAGGGATACCGAAAATCCCCGGAATTTTTGGAACATCAGTAATCATATAGTTGTACTCATCCAGGTCAATTTGGTCCTGCATCAACAAATCCAAAAGATCACTATCTATCCTACTAAATGCAATGTTAACTTCAAAGAAGCTTCAGTGTACGTATCACCATACAAGATTCCAAACATTTTTTGCACAGTTGGCTTTAGACATGATAACCCCCCCCCCCCCCTTTTATCTGGTTGCATAATCCGTAAGTTCTCATTTTTTAATTCAGTTAAACAATCATTTTCAGCCATTGACAAATTGGCCTCAAACACATGGTTCCCCAAAAAATGTCGAAAATCAGTCTCACACATTTTTTCAAAGGTTTTAATAGCATAGTGGAGGTCTGGATTATAACTACTGGGCATTTTTAAAATGTTACATTTTGACAGTAGTCATCCTTCACATGTTAAGTGAGGTATAATTAAGGGTCAATTAGTTAGGGCAGCCTGGATGGTGTCCAGCTATAATGACTTCATTGATTTCATGTGTCGGATGTTTTTGGATAGGGGGTACCCCAAGTATTTGATCAATAGTATCAGAAAGGAGGTAATAGATAAATGTATTAGTGGTCATTTTAAGCTTATTTTGAATAAATCAAATGACAATATAGGGTACTTAACTACCGATGTCAATACAACAAAAATTGGTGACTGTGGAATTATTGTGGAGCTGGTCAATGTGAATATGGGGGGTACGAATAACCTGGTATCTTGTCCCTTGGTTACAACATTTTCTAATTATAGTTGTGTTATACAGGATATAATTAACAAGAATTGGGCAATTTTGAATAGTGACCCGGTGCTGGGAACCTGTTTTGGTACACACCCTGAATTTGTATACAGACGGGGTAGGAATATTAAAAATTTATTAGAACAAGTCAGGGTAGGTAAAGTACAGGGCAAAATGACAACCTGTGGTGCGTGTAGCCAGTGTAAAAATATTTTAGTGACATCTAAGGTTAAAATTGTGAATAAACTTATCAGTATTAAGGGTAAGTTTAATTGTCATACCCAAGGTGTTGTTTATGTTGCTCTTTGTTCCCATTCTCCTGGTTTTTATGTTGGGAAAACTCAATGTAAATTGAGTCAGCGTATTTACGAACATCTTTATGATGTCCGTAGGAGAGATGAAACAAATGCCTTATACAGACACATCAAAACTTTTCCTGACCATGTATTTAAATTTGTGGTGTTACAACAGGTTAGGAGGGGTGAGCGAGGGGGACCTTGAAAATTATGGTTGGGAGACTTGGTAGCAAGTCTTCCTTAATGCCCCCCCCCAAGGTTGAATGATACTATTTCTATCAGTAGTAAATTGAAGCTTAGAGTATTGGATAGATAAAATTTTTTTTTAATAAAAATAGTGTGTGTGTAGTACGTATTTAACATTCATATTTTTATTCAGTTAAGATATACATATTGATTTGTTTTATATTTTATGTTTCTGATGTGCATAGTTTGTAGTATCGATTTATTTAATTTAATTGTACTAATTTCAATTGAGCAAGCAATTATTGGGGGTGGGAGTGTTATATAAGCTGAACTGTTATATTATTGAATTGTCTGAAGAAGTTTGGTCTATGTGCCTGACGAAAGCGCTTACTTTTTGTATTTATTTACTGAGTGGTTATACTTATTTCAGTAAATTTGTTTCTGCTCAATGAGTGGTTCCGTTTTAACTATTTGTTACTTGTTATTCAGTTGGTGTTTTTCGAGTTTTTTTTTTGGGAACCACTTTATGGCTGAGGGGAACAATTCAGTGTCTGTGGACGAGTTTCAGAAACTCAAGGACTCAGTATATAACTTAACCGTTTTGGTTCAGCAGTTATTGCTGAGGATTCCAGTGGAGTAACGGCCATTAACGTGATGTTATCACTGAACGTGAGATTTTCAACCCTCCCTGTGTGCTTGGGGATGGTGTTTCACTGTCAGAGGTTGGTTCTACTTCAAGGGCGCTTGTCGGTAGCTCTTTAGTTGGCAATGGACATTCAAGGGAGCATGATTTTAACAACACTCCTCAACTTTTAAAAGATGTTACACCTCCAATTGAGGAGGTTCCCTTTGCTAGACCTGTTAGTTTGCATGGCGTCAGTAATGTGGTGAGTGGAGTCAACAATTTCAAAATGGCATCTACAGAATCCTTAGTCTGCTGGCTTCAAGGTGAAGCACCTTCTGTTTATGAACAACAAGGCGGGGTTCCTAACCTGGATGGGCTTCTTTTGGATTATAAAAGCAAATTATTGGAATATAAAAAAATCCAGCAGGAGAATTTTTTATTTTAGGGAATGTCTTGAAGTGCAACACATTCCGAAGGGCCTACGTATGTGGAAGTTCCCGAATGGGATCGTTCCACATTCATGTTATCATCAGGAGCTCTTGGCCTTATTCGATCATCATGGTTGTGAGTTACTAGAATTGATGTGTAAACACAACAATACAGTGTTGGAGCAGTTACAGGAGGAGATTCATATTCTGGATGAGAGGATTCGACATGGGGACATGTGGGAACAATGTAAGTTTGCTTACGATCACTTGTTTCAACAGGTGGAAGGGATTGTCTCTGTGATAGCCAGTCGGAAAAACAAAAAATTGGAGAGGGACAGACGTGCTTATGAGGGTGGATATGCTTACCCCCCCTCCTACACCTGTGCAGGGTAGACGCCAACAGGGTACGATACAACAAACTAATGTAGAGACCAATGTAGCTACCAATCCTGGGGATGAGGCCCCTTTCGACCAGCTGGGGCCGAGGCGTTCCAAGAGGTTGAAGAACCGAGCATGCCAACAATGGAACCCCTACCCACAGGGTGGGAATTGGAGACAGTACGGGCAGAAGTTTGGCCTGTTTATAAGGAACAGGAGATGAGTACAGAAACTATTACCAATCCTAGTATTGTTTTGAACTCTATAAAAGATTTTAAAGTATTCAATTTTACTGATTATGATTTTTCAACTAAACATGCTGATGTGGTCTGTAAGGGTTTCAATTTTGTTATTAGTGGTAAAAGTGATATTAGTCAGCTTATTTGTGATCTTAAAATGTATACACACAGACTAAATTTGAAATTTATGCATAGAAATGACAGTGATGCTTTTAATGCTAACAACCATGTTTTAAAAATGCCCAGTACTTATAATCCAGACCTCCACTATGCTATTAAAACCTTTGAATAAATGTGTGAGACTGATTTTTGACATTTTTTGGGGAACCATGTGTTTGAGGCCAATTTGTCAATGGTTGAAAATGATTGTTTAACTGAATTAAGAAATGAGAAATTACGGATTATGCAACCAGATAAAGGGGGGGGGGATTGGTTATCATGTCTAAAGCCGACTATGTGCAAAAAACGTTTGAAATCTTGTATGGTGATACGTACACTGAAGCTTCTTTGAATGAAGTTAACATTGCATATAGTAGGATAGATAGTGATCTTTTGGATTTGTTGATGCAGGACCAAATTGACCTGGATGAGTACAACTATATGATCACTGACGTTCCAAAAATTCCGGAGATTTTTGGTTTCCCTAAAATCCATAAGGATTTGGGTAACCCACCCCTTAGACCAATAGTTGACTCATCCTGGTCTAAAACTAGTTACATTGCTAAATATTTGGATTATAAGTTGAAGGAGAAAGTTATGGCCATCCCTCATTTGTGCAAGGATTCGTGGCAGTTTTTGGACAAGTGTGAAAAAATTGATGTAATCAACCAGAAGGTCATTTTCATTATAACTGATGTTAAAGATTTGTATAGCTGTATCCCCCAGGATATAGGCCTTGAATGGTTTTCTGAATTTTTGTTTGAAGAGTTTGGGTTACCTCAGCCTGTCAATAATATGTACACACAACTTATGCAGGTGGTACTCAAGAATAATTACAGTTTTTCCGAGGGTCATTACTTCAAGCAATTGGAGGGGGTAGTTATGGGTTCCCAATGTGGTCCACTTTTTGCCAGCATAGTTATGGCCTGGTGGGAGAGAACCTATTTGTTTTCCTCTCCTTTGTCTAGTAATGTAATTTTGTATTTGAGGTACCTGGATGACTTGTTTATAGCTTGGAAAGGTTCAGAGGAAGATATTGTAGAGTTTATGAACTATGTTTATGGAAGTTCCACATTTTTTGAAGTTTACATACAACATAGGGGTAGATGGGATTTCCTATTTGGATGTCAATTTGATTAAAACAAGGGACAGTTTGCAATCTAAGATTTACAGGAAGCCAACATATTCAAACAGTGTGTTACATTTTGACAGTAGTCATCCTGCACATGTTAAGCAAGGTATAATTAAGGGTCAGTTAGTTAGGGCAGCCCGGATGGTGTCCAACTATAATGACTTCATTGAAGAATGTGATTTCATGTGTCGGATGTTTTTGGATAGGGGGTACCCCAAGTATTTGATCAATAGTATCAGAAAGGAGGTAATAGATAAACATATTAGTGGTCATTTTAAGCCTATTTTGAATAAATCAAATGACGATATAGGGTACTTAACTACCGATGTCAATACAACAAAAACTGGTGACTGTGGAACTACTGTGGAGTTGGTCAATGTGAATATGGGGGGTACGAATAACCTGGTATCTTGTCCCTTGGTTACAACATTTTCTAATGATAGTTGTGTTATACAGGATATAATTAATAAGAATTGGGCAATTTTGAATGGTGACCCGGTGCTGGGAACCTGTTTTGGGTACACACCCTGAATTTGTATATAGACGGGGTAGGAATATTAAATGTTTATTAGAACAAGTCAGGGTAGGTAAAGTACAGGGCAAAATGACAACCTGTGGTGCGTGTAGCCAGTGTAAGGATATTTTAGTGACATCTAAGGTTAAAACTGTGAATAAACTTATCAGTATTAAGGGTAAGTTTAATTGTCATACCCAAGGTGTTGTTTATGTTGCTCTTTGTTCCCATTGTCCTGGTTTTTATGTTGGGAAAACTCAACTTAAATTGAGTCAGCGTATTTACGAACATCTTTATGATGTCCGTAGGAGAGATGAAACAAATGCCTTATACAGACACATCAAAACTTTTCCTGACCATGTATTTAAATTTGTGGTGTTACAACAGGTTAGGAGGGGTGAGCGAGGGGGACCTTGGAAACTATGGTTGGAGGATAGGAAGACTTGGTGGCAAGTCTTCCTTAATGCCCATGTCCCCCCAGGGTTGAATGATACTATTTCTATCAGTAGTAAATTGAAACTTAGAGTATTGGATAGATAAATTTTTTTTTTAATGAAAATACTATGTGTGTAGTACGTATTTAACATTCATATATTTATTCAGTTAAGATATACATATTGATTTGTTTTATATTTTATGTTTCTGATGTGCATAGTTTGTAGTATCGATTTATTTAATTTAATTGTACTAATTTCAATTGAACAAGCAATTATTGGGGGTGGGAGGGTTATATAAGCTGAACTGTTATATTATTGAATTTTCTGAAGAAGTTTGGTCTATGTGCCTGACGAAAGCGCTAACTTTTTCTATTTATGTACTGAGTGGTTATACTTATTTCAATAAATTTGTTTCTGCTCAACGAGTGGTTCCTTTTTAACTAATTTCTTCTCATCCTTTACTAAAGCAGTATCTTAGAGGAGCCAAAATTGTAAGGCCTCCTAGAAGATCACCATTACCTGCATGGGACCTCAATTATGTGTTGGAAAAGCTCATCCTGCACCCCTTTGAACCAGCTGCTACCGCTGATATAAAGTTCTTATCATGGAAAACAGCTCTGCTACTAGCAATTACTTCAGCAAGAAGAGTATCAGAGCTACAGGCCTTTATGGCTGTGTAGAGCCTTTTATCATATTTTACCCAGACAAGGTGTCTCTGAGAACAAATCCTACTTTTATGCCTAAGGTGGTTTCCAGTGTGGCTCTTAACCAAACAATTCATCAGCCAACCTTTTATCCAAATCCGCAGAACAAAGGGGAGAGAATTCTGCATTTCTTGGACGTACACAGGCAGCTAAGATTCTACTTGAGCAGGACTAAAGCTCTAAGAAAAACTGAGCAATTCCTAGTGTCATATGCTGCAGGATCAGAAGGAAAGGCTATTACGAAGCAGACAATTTCAAAGTGGATAAGCCACTGCATCCGTTTCTGCTACTTACACCATGGTAAACCTGTGCCCAAGGGCATTAGGTCTCATTCCACCAGAGCTGCAGCTACTTCAGCAGCCTTTCTCAGAGGAGTACCAACCAAAGACATTCTAGAGGCTGCTACTTGGAGTTCTGTTCACACCTTTACAAAGCATTATCATTTGCTTCTCTACTCTTAAGTCCAATGCAGGCTTTGCCATTGCAGTGCTGCAGGGCCTTATAGCCGCACCTAATGCTGTTTAGCTCCAGCCTCCCAACCATAGCTTTGGGATTCTACCCAAATGTAATGACTGCAACAGTGAAACACGAAGAACACAGTACAGTTGTGTACACTTACCATAAATGTAGATGTTCGAGTGTATTCACTGTTGCAGTCCAGGTTACCCATCCGCCATCCCCCTGTCATTCTGGAGTTTTTCTTTCCTTCTCTATCTTCTACAACCTGTGTGGTGTATTTGCTTATAGATGAAGGTAAAGTTTATATTGATGCATGTATATATTTATATATATATATATATATATATATATATATATATATATATATATATATTTTTTTTTTTTTTTGCTACCTTTTTGGGGGCACTTGACATCGGGGGCAAGAAAAACTAAAGAAAATGGTGTCGGCTGCATGTTTTATACCCCTGACGACATGACGTCATGGAAGAGAAGACAGCAACCAACGCAGGACCCAAGACTTTGGAATTCAGGCCGACTGAGGGCAACCTGCCAGCAGATTACCTAAATGTAATGACTGCAACAGTGAATACACTCGAACATCTACATTTATGGTAAGTGTGCACAACTGTACTTTCTCAGCCACATTCCTCTTTGCCTTTCTCTTTCTCTTCCTGCTTGGCTTTGAATCACCCAGTATTCTTAGGTTCTGTCAGTCATTCATCAGGGATACTTCATGGTGTGGATTTCCTGTCCTCCTTTTATGGGCATTCCTCAGCCTCCTTGGGAACAGTTTCCTTTTTTTCCCAGAGATTCTTTGAGGTCTCTTGTCTCATGATACCATTCAAGAGGTGCTGTGTCACAAAAAGGGAAGGGGTTTTATTCAAGAATGTTTCTAGTGCGAAGAAAAAAGCGTACTTGGAGACAGATTCTAGACCTTTCTCATCTAAACATTTTTCTGAAGGTGCCTTCCTTTTGGATGTTGTCCCTTCAGACCCTATTTCCTCTCTAGCTCCATCAGGCCTTTCTGGTATCTCTGGATCTCAAGGATACTTATCCATATATTCCGTTCCATCCTCTTTTCAGAAAGTTTTTGCAATTTTCTGTTGCTTCCTGGCATTTTCAGTTCTGTGCTTTGCCCTTTGGCCTTTCTACTGCCCCAAGGGTGCTCACCATATGCCTCACTCCTCTAATTGCTTTTTACAGGTTTTAAGGGATCCAAATATTTCCTTACTTGAATGACCTGCTGATTCAGGCATTCTGTCCAGAGGTCCTTTTGCAAAATCTTCATTTTGCCATTTCTGTTCTTCAGAGCCTGGGGTTCATGATAAACATCAAAAAGTCTTCTCTGACTCCTTCTCAGGATCACGTCTTTCTGGGTTGCAGGATTCAGACGGTGCCAGTGCTGCCACCCCTGCCTCCTCCACAGGTCTTAATTCTTCTTTCTTACTGTCAGACTCTTCTTCCACTAGCCTCCATTACAGCCAGGGAGTTTCTGAGAACTCTGAGTTTCATGGATTCCACCATTCTGATGCCCCGTCTGGCCAAACTCCACATGAGAAAATTCCAGTCGTTTCTAAAGTCAGTGTGGCTTCAACATTTGCATCCTCTAGACTTTAGAGTTCCTCTTCTTCCTTGTCTCAAGAAGGAATGTCTGTGGTGGATTCAGCAGTTGTCTCTGAATCCAGGGCTTCCCCTTTTCATCCTCGTCTTCCCTCTCAGGATCTGTTCACAGATGCTTCAGATGAGGGATGGGGAGCAACGTTTTGACTCCCTGAAGGTACAGGAGGTGCGGTTGCCTCAGTAGCAGAAGGAGCACATCAGCATCAAAGCGATGAGACCTCTTATGCTGGCTCTTCTTTCATTCTGTCTTCTCTTCAGGGCCTCTCAATGTATTCACAGACAGTACCAAAGTTATATGGTATACCAACAAATGGGGTAACAAGATCTTACCTTCTTTGCTGGCTGCCACTGCTGCTATGGGGTCTGGCTGTCAAGTTCCAAGTGACTGTTCAGGCAGTGTATATTCCTTGAGATCTGAACATTGTGGCAAACACACTGAACAGGTCCTTCACTCAATCCCACAAATGCATGCTTCACAGGGATATGTTTCTGGACATTGTTCACCAGTGGGGTACTCTTGAAGTAGTTGTCTTTGCCTCCCCCCGGAACAGGCAACTTCCTCTGTTTTGTGCCAGAGTCCCAGGTCCACTGGTGTGGAATGTGGATACCCCCTCTTTTTGTTGGAATAGGATGTTTCTTTATGCATTCCCTCCCCTTCCTCTCATTCCAAGAGTCCTGTTCAAGATTCAACAGGATGCTACCAAAATCTTGTTGGTTACTCCCTTTTGGCTGTGACAGCACTGGTTCCCTGTACGTCTGCATCTAGCTAAGGGCAATCATCACAAGTTACCTCTCAGGGTGGATCTACTCACACAAGAGAAGGGATTTTTTATCCATCCTCACCTGTCTACGCTTCAACTGACACCATGGGTGATAGGGTTTTGATTCCTCATAGACACCTTTTTTTCTGAGGATATGCTGCCGGATGCCAGGATCCTACCACTAGGAAATCCTACTTCTCTAAGTGGAACAGGTTTTCTATTTGGTGTCTCTGTTGTAACCTGGACAACTTACTGTGGATGTTTCTGTGGTTCTCTCTTATTTGTGTGAGTTGCTCAATGCTGGTTAGGTCTTTTCTTCTATTAAGGCCCACTTATCAGCTCTTTCTGCTTGTCTGCATGTAATTCCTCCTTTTGCTTCTAGATTTGAGGCTAAGCAATTTCTTAAAGGCATTCTTAATATTAGACTTCCCAGGAAGCCTGTTCCTCCTCCCTGGATCTTAATTTTGTGCTGGAGAAATTGACTCGGGCTCCTTTTGAGCCTGCTTTTCAGCTTCCTTGCAACATTGTTCTAGAAAGACAGTTCGCCAGATGGGTATCTGAGTTGCAAGCCCTTATGGCTTGTCTGCCTTTTTTGATATTCCATGAGGACAGGGACAGGGTGTCCTTGCATACTAACATTTCTTTTTTAAGGTGGTTAATTAGTTGTCACTTAATCACTGTATTAAATGATTTGCGTACTTTTTCCCCTCTCTGCAATCTTGACAGTGAGAGGGTGCTGCATGCCTTAGATGTGCATAGACAGCTCAGATTTTAGTTGGATAAGACTAAAGCTATCAGAAAATCTAATCAGTTGTTTGTTTCCTTTCATCCTAGGTCTTTAGGATTAGCTATTTTCAAGCAAACTATTTCTACTTGGATTTCAAAGGCTATTTCTTTTTGTTACACTTTTCATGGCGAGAGCCTTCCTTCTTTAAAGGCTCATTCTACTTGAGCTGTGGCTTCTTCTAGTGCTTTTTTCAAGGGATCAGACACCAATTCTATTCTTGAAGCAGCTACCTGGACTTCTGTGCATACTTTTTACCAGACACTACAAGCTGGATGGTATCTCCAGAGCTAGGGCTGGTTCTGCTAATGCCATTCTTAATGGTTTCTTAGAGGGCTCTACTGCTGCTTCCTCCTCCTAGGTTTCTTCTTGAGCTTTAGCACTTTCCCATAAGTTATGAATACTGCAGCAGTGAAAGTAAGGAAATAGTACAGTTGTGTAAAATTTTACCATAATGGTAGATGTCCTTGCCTTCACCACTGCAGTATTCACTCCCTCCTTCTGTCCACCTAGTCTTTTTCCCTTCCTGGATGTGCAGGTTCTCTTTGGTTTTCCTTGGTTTGCTATCCCTACTGGGGCAATCATTTCTGAGGAAGGTACTGAACATCACCTTTATGCCGTACACTATGCAAGGAGCATTTAGATGCCGTTCCAAGTGCCTTAAACAATGGTAGGCTTGCCGGATGATGGCGTTCACGGTAGGGAATCCCATAAGTAATGAGTACTGCAGTGGTGAAGGCAAGGACATCTACTGTTATGGTAAGATTTTACATAACTGTACTTTTTATTTAGGCTTGCTGCTACACAGATCCTCAAAAGATGTGTTGAGAGTGGTAAATTAATGCAAGGAGTTTCTAGGATTTTTCAGGTCCCCAGGTTGTATTTTTCCAAACCCTTGTGCCACTTTCAAAAGACAGAACAAGCAGAGTATGCAGCCTAGTAACAGGTATGCACCCAAGATAAATGGCAAAAGAATAATAACCTCAAAACCAAAAAAAAGGAAAGTTCACTATAAAAGGGTCAGACACCAGCTTCAGAATGATAGTGCCAGAGACCTGCTCACTACCCCACCCTGCTATTTCCCTTTCAGTTTCTTAGTGTCTGACCCTCAGTGCTCCAGCTTTGTGTCAGATAATTTCAGATAAATGGGTTTTTAAGGTGATTCAGGAGGATTACAGCTAGCAATGGATAGATTTTTCTGTTCCGTTCAGGGGGATTCCCCCTTCACTCCCCTGCAAACCAAGGCAGAGTTGTTTCCTCAAGTGCTGTGATGCGTTAGAAGCAGGTGTCATAGAACATGTTCCTGCAGAGCCCTTAGGGAAGGGCCTCTTATTCTAAAATGTTTCTGGACCCAAAAAAGGTGCAATCATGGAAACCGGTTTTAGATATCCCCTTTCTCAGCCTCTGTGTGACTGTTCCAAAATTGAATATATTGGCCCTTCAGTTAGTGTTAACACTGCTCCCAGACCACTGTGTTGTGGTAAACTTGGACCTCAGGGAAGCTTACAGTTACATTCCAATAGCATATAAATTCAGGGGATTACTAAGATTTTCTGTATCTAGGTCATTTTATCAATTATTGGCATTACCCTTTGGGCTCTCTTTTGCATCAAGAGTGTTTACAAAGAGCCTAGCTCCTGGGGTTGCTCAGAGCAGACTGCAGAGTATCCACATTGTCTTTATTTAGATGATTTGCTTATTTATGCCAAGTCCTTGCCAAAAAACCAAGAATCTTTAACAAAGGCTTCATCCCTCCTAACCTATTTGAGGTACAGATAAACATATAGAAATCCTTCCCAGCTCTGTGTACAGAATTGTGTTTTTTTAGGGTACCTTACAGACATTCATGTGCAAAAAGCCTTTATACCTCAAGATAAAGTGGAGACTTATCAGGAAATATTCCTGAACTTCTGTCATCTGACCGAAGCTTCAGCCTCGGGATTTCAGTCCTTATGACTTCTATGATCCCAATGATACCATTAGCAAGGTTGTTAATGGGAAAGATTCAATGTTTCCTAAAAAAACAAATGAACCCATCATCTTGACCCCCCCCCTAGATTTTCAAATACTAGCACTGGGCTTTTCAAAGCTAGAACTCCAATGGTGGAGGGCTCAGATGGCTTTTTTTACCTGCCTGAGTATTCAAGTTCTTGACAGACTTCGCCCGGAGTACATTTTCTATGGGAGTAAAAGTGCAATACCTATGGGACACAGAAGAAAGCACATAACTTTTAAAGAAATGTTGGCTGTGATTCAAGTTATAAAAGGTTTACATATTCTTTACCAGCCAGGCCCTCTTTAGGTGATTACTGACAATACCACAATGATATGGTACTTAAAAATGAGGATACCAAGTCATACTGTGTCCCTTGGCAGTAATGGCTTGGAAGTTAGCTATTCAACACTTCATTTATTTTCAGTCCTCTTACATACTGCCAGAGCAAAACATAGTTGCAAACAAACTTAGCAGATCCTGCACAGATCCTCACGAGGGAAAACTCAGTTCAGAGGTATTCCAGGAATTGATCAAGATGAGGGGAACACCTCAAGCAAATCTGTTTGCTTCCTTTCAAAACAGACAACTAGACAGATTCTGTTCCAGGAATCCTTGCAAGCAAGCTTGGAGAAAAGATGCTGTCTCATTCCCCTTGTTGCAGATGTTACTATATGCTTTTCCACCTTTTCCACTGATTTCCAAGGTAATTTTCAAGATTCAGAAAGATTTACCAAAAATCAGTGTGGTGATACCCTTTTAGCCTTCTTATGGAAATGGCCAGCAGCAGTTATCACAAGCTTCCTCACAGACTGGATCTAGTCTCGTGGGACAGGTGGGGTTTGCTACACTCTGACATCAAACACTAGCCACTAACTGCATGGATGGTTCAATTTTGATACATTTTAGGCAGCTTTTTTACTAGGACATGCGGCATATATTAAAGGTGAAAAGAAAAACTGCTTCTAGAAAGTCATATGTTGGCAAATGGTAAAGATTTTCTAATTGGTGCCTAGCCATTAACTAAGATGTCATCAGGGAGTTTGCACCCCTGGTGCTTAAATATGCCCGTGAGTTACTATCATCTGGCCTTTTATATGATTCTCTCAGAGTGCATTCTAGCAACCGTTTCAGTTTGTGTGCCTATGGAGGCTCCTCTTTCTTCCATGTTTGTGGTCAGACAATTTATACAAGGGGTGTTGTACATGAAACCTCCTCACAAAAAAAAAAAAAAAAATCTGTTGTGCAATCTCAACCGTGTGCTGGAAACTGACTTTTTTTGCCTTGTAAACCTGTCTCTTTGGCTGATTTGAGGTTTCAGAATTGCAAGCCCTCATGGTGGAAGAAACCTCTCTGTTTTTCCAGAGAGATAATGTCACTCTGTGAACTAACTTTTGTTTCATGGCTAAGGTTGTCTCAGAACTCACCATGAATCACGCCATCAATCTCCCAGTTTTCTGTCTAGACACTAGTAACAAGAGATAAAAGATCACACCTTGGATGTGCATGGGCAACTCAGGTATTAACCTTGGCAAAACCAAGTCCTTCAGAAAAGCTGACTAGCTATTTGTTTACTACTCTGGGACTACAAAAGTTCTACCCGTATCTAAACAGAGTTTTTCTAGGTGGTTGTCTTCTGCTATTGTGATGTGTTGCTTCGACCATGGTAAAACTATTCCAGGCAGGGTTAAGGCCCACTTTACCAGGGGTTTAGTTGCTTTGATGCTATATTGGAAAAGAATGAACTCTAGAAGCATTCTAGAGACAGTAACTTAGTCCTGTATCCATACATATACAAAGCACTACAAACTGGATTCCTTTGCAATGACCATTCTCCAGAGGTTCCTGGATCCTTATTGTTCCTCCTTCAGGTTGGGTAATCTACCCTTAGGCTACTGCATCAGTCCGAATGATGAATATAGTACAGTTGCGTAAGTTGCATTTTTCAATAACAATAGATTTTCAAATTCTTTGCTGCTGCAGTAGCTGTACCCAACCACCATCCCCCTTATTATATATAGTTAGTGTTGTTTAGTTCACGATGAACTTCCATTTTTATACTGTTAGGGGCAAGAAGTTTCCTGAAGATTTTTAGTCACTCTGGCTGCTTTTATAGTTCTCTTCAAAAGGGATTATCCTTTGATCATCCAGAGTGACTGTGTGGGAGAGGGTTATAGCACTGGGAAGCTGGCCAGGTGCTTTATCCTTGACAAGATACAACTTATAGGCTATTGCAGTAAAGAAAATTGAATAAGGGTAAGTCTAATTTACAGAACTGTACTTTCTCTGTTTGTGAGTAAGAACTGATTATCTCTTGCTCAGGCAGCCTTTGGGGGACTTCTACTTTTAGTCCTGTTAATTCTCTATGCATGCCTGTAGTGTCCAAGTGATGATGTACAAGGAGCCTTGTGGTTGACACTCATGCTTCATGTGCAGATTAATTATGGCCTTGCTGCTTTGTAGACAGCAGCCCTGTGTTATCCGTGGTTTCCACTGGGGATTCTGCTATTGTGTGTGTGACCAGTCACTTTCCATTCCTCGTCCTGAGGGGAGTTGAGCGGGTCAAGGCTCATTATTCCTTTGTCCTCCTTGTCAGTTCCAGTAGGTGCTTGAGACACTAATCAAACTCGAGCCACCTGGGTAACACTCAGGGCTTTATCCCTCTACACCCATCGATCTGACACATTATTCCAATTTTTTTAAATATTTCTTTAGACTGAGGGCTTATGCAAGAAGTATGAAAAGTATTCTTGGGGCAGCTATTGTCACGTAGTAATTATTTTATCTGAAAGGGACAGTCCTACCTTTTGCTACCCATTTAAACTTCCCCACCTTTCTGAATATTCTTAATTTTTACTTTGAGGATTTCCCAAGTTCAGAGACATTTTAACATTAAATAACTAGGATATTTTTAAATGCAATTAAAAATGAGGAAATCATCATAATTTTTATCACACTGACTCATCTCTGTGGTTCATGATTAAACTAATAGCTTTTCCATTGTGAGCAACCTACTTGTACAGAAATAATTTGATATAGCTCTAATGTAGAACATTCAGGAATTGTTAATATCAAGAACATGTCATTACCCTAAAGGTGTAATTTATACCCCTCTGATTGCATCGATAACTCATCCTTGCCTGTGTTTGCTGAAATCTGAATTGCCAGATCCCTGCCTGTGTTTACTGTAATCTAAATTGCCAGGGGGATTCAGAAACGGTAAGAGTGAGAATGTGCACCTCTGTTACATATAGCCCTTCGACATGCATTTAGCTTTACAGGTCTAGGGCATCCCTGCTGCTTATATTGGGCCATAGCACCTCTGTACTCCAAGTAACATTGAATCCCAAACAGTAACAAAACTTTCCATAGGAAAGCCGGTTAGTTCAATCAAATGCTTATTGTGAATTAGGACCACTGCTCTTCCAGACAACATTTTTCACCAGTACCTGCATGCTTCATACAGACTTACATGTTTGCTTCCATATTAACATTTTTCCTGATCTAGTGGAAGTGAATGTTATCACATATTTCAAGTGATTTGCAATGGATGTTTATGACTGCACTAATTTTTCTGCCCATGTGATTTGGTTTGGGCAGCAGCATAACCTGTCACCAGCAGGTATAGCTGTTGCTCGTACTCTCCCCTTAATTCTTTCATTACTTAAAAGAACATTCCTGCTAAAAGTTCCTTCCATTTCTTACAAAATTGTAATGTAAACTTTTATTTCCTGGCCATTTGCCCCCTTTAAGATTCCATGTTTTTTTTTGTTGTTGTTGTCCTTAACACGCTTCTGTTATTCTAGTCATAAATTTTTTATATGTTTGTCACATGTAAAACAAATTACAGGAACATGTTGGGGCATAAACCATACCTGTAGATTTACAGTTATAACAATCTACTTTAGAAAAATAAATTGAATCCCTTTTATAAAAGCCTTTCTGAACATAAATAAGCAGTTGAGTTTTGCCCTGCCAGTTACATGGCTATTAGTCTTTGCAGTTGTGAGGGAGACATTTTTGTCATACTATTTCAAAAAGTCTGTTGGTGCAATGGATTGTAGCAGTCATCCCTACTCGTTTATTGCAAACTTCATTTTTTTGGCAAACTCACAAGGATTAGAAGGGAATCTACTGAATGTTATGACTGCTAACAAGAGGCTAAAAAATTATTAGCATATTCCTTAAGAGTTGCTATAAATAGGAAAAAGTTATGGCTGCTTTCTGGAAAGCAACGTCGTTGTCTATGTTGAATCATTATAATGAAATATGTTTTGGCAAGACAGAGGTAATGTCTTTCCTCATGACAGGAATACACTGAATAACAATCCAAAAACCCCAGTATATTTTGCTACTGCATATAATTCTGGACTGAGCCTGAAATTGGTCAGTTTTGGTTAGAACACTTCCCTGTAAACAAATATAAATAAATAACACTTTGACCAGTGATATTGCTAACA
The DNA here is from genome assembly GCF_019279795.1 of Protopterus annectens. Taxonomy (NCBI): domain Eukaryota; kingdom Metazoa; phylum Chordata; order Ceratodontiformes; family Protopteridae; genus Protopterus; species Protopterus annectens. The sequence continues at coordinate 36,534,261 of NC_056751.1, read as the reverse complement.
TTACAGAAGGAAACTGGGATACATTTTCTAGGTTCTTATTCTCAAGATTATGTTTTTCACCTTGTTTCTAATAGTTATGGATGTACTCTCTTTCCCTCCAGTACAGCCCTGGAAGTTGGTTCTGTAACTTCCAGTGGTGGTGTCCTGAGCCTTTTAAAAAAGTCAAGTGACATCCTTACAGTTCAAGCATATGGTAATATGTCTGGAAACATAACTAAGTAAGTGTCAATGGGATTTTTTGATACATTACCTTAGGTTATAGGTCTACAACTGGATTGTATAAGTCACAATAAACACAGTAAGTATCATCATTTGTAAATTTTATATATTAAAAAAACTTGCAGTCTCTTAATAACTCAAGCTACACTTACACTGTCAGTAGTATTTTGTTTTTTCTAGCTGTGAGCTTTCAGGTGACGCTAAGCCTTTGTCACTGTTGTAGAAATATTTACAGAAGTGTGAAAACTAAGACAGTATAAATGCCCATGTATGAGATACATTTATTCTCTCTCTAGCTGCAATAGACAGAGGTCAAGAATCAGTACCGCTAAAATGAAACACTGGCGCTTTCCGCCTATTTGTTGAAAAGAGAGGAATGTAAGGAATGGGCAGTGGAAATTATTTAAGAGCTAATAGAGAAGATAGAAATTTCTTCTGAAAATGTAGCTAGGGAGTGGGATAAAATTAAAGTGGAGTTTAAAAATGGTGTGGAAATAAAAGAAAGGTTAAGAAGTAACAAGAATTATTTAGAAGGACTGACAAATGTTAAAGTATTGCAAAGTAGGGGGAATCCCACAGAACAAGAAGAGGAGTGACTGCAGAATGCTAAAGAGAAAATAAGGGATTACCTCGACAATATGCATGAGTTTAGAAATATTGCTGTTAACTGTGTTTTTGTTAACTCTAGAGCACAAAAATTTTTAGCACAACTCGGGCAACAGAAAGTAGAAAGGGCTGTCTCCAAGCTTAGGAAGCCTATAACAAGGAAGATGACGAGATCTTGTAGGAGTATTAGACATATTTCAGAAATTCTATGAATAGTCTGTATAAAGCAGAGAAATATGGAAATCAAGAAAAGGTACAAATGGAAATGTTTATGGAAGAATTAAATATACCAAGTTTAGAGGCAGAGGAGGCTCAATTACTAACAGGATAGGAAGAGAAGAGATAAAAATGGTGATGTATAACCAATCTACAGGAAAGTCTCCAGGAATAGATGGTATTCCTGTGGAAGTTAGGAAGCAAAATCAGATAAAGATATGGAAGGTTTTGATTTACAGTTTTTTAAGAGGAGGAGAAGTACCAACATTCTTGACAAAAGCAGTTGTAGCTGTAGTACTAAAGATCCATCAAATTCAGCTTCATACAGGCACATTTCAGTACTAAACCATAATTATAAAGGGTCTAGAACACCGAACTTTCAAAAGTTCGAGTAATATCTACCCGTTTTCAGCGAATGCTGAAAATATCAAAGAAACAGAAAACTGAATTTTTTCCTAGGGAAAGAATTTGGTTGTTGTTTCTGTTGCTTCGGTATTTTCAGCGCTGTGGTGGAAAGTTACGGGTCGGGTTCAGGTAAATGTGCAATTGTGTGGACGTGAGGGTTAGTGCGGGTTAGGTGAGTTAGGGTTAGGGCGCAGGTCAGTTAAGTGTGCGATAGTGTGGACGTGAGGGTTAGGGCAGGGTAGGTGAGTTAGGGTTAGGGCATGGGTGAGATGACTGTGTGATAGTGATGGACCTTAGGGTTAGGGTTTCGGTTAAGGTAAGTGGATAGTTAGTGGTGTATTTATAGTTTAGTGTAGGGTTAGGTGTAAGAGTTTAGGTGTATGTGTGTGGATTGCTGTTTGTTTGATGTGCTTGTGTTGTGTGTATGTGTTTTGGAACAGCAAATTTTTTCCCTAGGAAAAAATTTGCTGTTCTGTATGTTCGATGTTTTAAATTTTCGATTAATAGGGTTCGATATTAGAACACTCGAAATTTTGAAAGTTCGGTGTTCTAATATAGACCCGATTATAAAGTGTTTATATTTATAATGGGTAAAATAATGGCAAAAGTAATGCCAAAATTGATAGATATAGAGCAGTGTGGTTTTGTGGAGGGGAGGCAAACATTTGACAACATTAACATAACTTAGTTGATCCAGAGGGAAGCAGAAAGTAAGAAAATACAAGTGTTGTTTGTGGGTCATGATGCAGAGAACACATTTGACAGATTAAGCTAAGACTTTATGAGCAGAGCAGTGGAAGCATTTGTATTCCCTGATAAAATTATAAGGTTGATTAGGAGGCTATATGAGGGCTCATAGGAGAAAATTAAAGTGGGTGGGGGTCTTCTCTGATAATCTCTGCTTGAGCAGAGAAACCAGACAGGGGTGTTCTCTCTCCCCTTTGTTATTTGCATTATATTTAGAACAATTGGCAAAGAAAATAAGAGACTCAGAAATTTAAGGATATAATTGATATGGTAGTCAAGAAAAGTTGGCTCTGTTTGCAGATGACATTATTTTATACCTAACAAAACCAGAAAGGGACATTACAGTGCTTTGGAACATATTGAGACAGTCTCGTATCTTTTTGGGATACAAAATTAATGAAGCTAAAACAAAGGTAATAGTGGTAAACTATGTACCAAACTACAAATTGGTTCAGCAATATTCATTCTTGTAGGGACATGATAAAATGTATTTAAGAATATGGATTAAAATTATTCTGGAGTGGCATTTAAGGATATGTGTGAAGAGACTATACAAAAGATAATGCAAAAACTGAGAAAATGTAAGCTCTGTTCTGTGGATATTGATAGTAAATACAAGCAGTTAAAATGTTTTTAGTCCCTTTAATCTTATACACAGGTCAGGCATATTATTATCATCCAAAGGAAAAGTTGTGGGTAGCAATTAATAAAGAGCTGTAGGATTTTATCTGGGAGGGGAAGATGGCAAGAGTCAGGTGGGATAAGCGTATTCTTCCACTAGAACAGGGCGGATTGGGATTACCATTGATCTAGACTTTCTGTTTTCTAGTAAGGCCTTACTATGTCTAGGCAATTCCAAGTCTGTATCGTAGCTGACAAATCATTTCCGTAGATACCAATTTGCTCACCCAGTGTCTCTGACAGAGAGGTCTGCAGGGAATCTTTAAAGTCTGCCACCTCATTACACTCTCAGAAAATATGTTCCCAATTACCTCTTTTCCCCATCACACCTCCAGCATTTGCTGTCTACCTGAGGAGAAAATATCTGTAGTCTACATGGTGTATAAAAATATCTATGTAAACATTTCCAAGCAAAAAAATCCTAAATCATCTAGATTTTGTTGCATGGTTGGGAGACAAACCTATACCCCTATTGTTTCTTTGTAAATTGCTTATCCAGTCCCTCTTTCCAATCCTTTTTAACCTCAGTTGACTGATTCTTATAGCTGTCATGCAATATTTTATATGCTGTACTAATTAATCCTTTTTTTTTAACAGAAGCTTCTTTTCTAGATTCTACTAAAAACTCTACCAGTGCTGGCCTTTTATTTAGGACCTAGACAGATTCCCTTCAGTTCCCAAATTTATATACAAGAATTATATTAGTTTGAGGCATATGTTATAATATAAAAAAACAAAGGAAAACAAAAGTTATGACCAGTAGTAAAGGTACTAGACCATGCTTTAGTTCATTTTGGGAATAAAACAGTAGTGATAATCATTTGTTTATCCAAATACTGGGAAAATATTTAACCTGAATGTATTGGCAGTGTGTGAAATGTAGAACATTATGTCTCTAGAGAGATGTGTAAAATGCACCTCTTTCTATATTGGTAAAAGCAATAGAAAACTGAAGGATTGTATTTGTGAACTGTTGTCTGATATACACATATATGTTGAAAAATGCTTTATATAAGCTTATATTTACAAACTGACAGTACACATATTTTAGATTTAGTGTTTTAGAACCAGTATGTGTTAACATAAGAGGTGAGGATGAATTTCTGTAGACAGAGAAAAAAAATATAACTGGATTTGCAGATTTCAAGCTGATTATCCTCAAGGATTGAATGGAATGTACAATTTGAAAATGGTTTTAAAATCTAGATCCATTAAATAGATGATCTGATGTTGTCCTTTTCATTCTTCCTCAAGGTATGGGTTACGGATATAGTCCTGTGTTCCATCTCGGCCACATTCTACAGACTTCGGATCCAACTGTTGAACTCCACCCTTACCCATAATGCCCTAGCCCATCTCCAAAACCTTCATATCTTATTTTCCACCATCTCGTGCAAACATGGATCCTCTCTTTCAGCATTAGTTAAGCATTTAGGTAGTCATAAATGTGTATCTCCTCCTCATATTTTCATATGTACTTAGATTTTACCTCCCTCTACTTTCCAGTTTTCTCTTCATCAGGTTTTCATACTTTTACAATGTAAATCTTTGCAAGTACCATTGTCGGTACTCTTTCTATCCTATCCCTTATTTCCTACCCTTTTAAATGGAGTATTTCTTATTAACAGTTTGGTAATTTCTTTGTCTAGTTAAAAAATCCTTTTCTTTATCACTTATTGCCTTATAGTTATGTAATCATGGCTGAAATACCTGCAGGTTTCAAAAAATGCACTTCCTATGGGCACAAAATTCCAAACTCAGATGCCCACAGGGCGAGGGTTTATTGTTTAGAGCAATGTACTTCGGTACAGATTGTACCATTTGCGCAGGATTTAACTCCTGGGCTGTTGCTGACCGACATAACAAACTAGTCCTCAAGGGGGTGCTGCAATCATAGGCAAAGTCTCAGAAGACTTTCTCATCCTCGAAGCCACCACAAAAGATACAAAGGTCTTCAGACCCAACTTCGTTAGAGCCAAAGAAAAAACTCTTTGTATCCTAAGTTTTCGGATCCGATAGTAGTATCTAGTACTCCTGCTGTGCAGCCCATGGAGCCGAAATCTTCATATACAATATTGGTGTTTCTCAGGTGCCAAGAACTCATTTGCCTGAGTTCATAATAGATACATCTCTCCTCATTTTCATTCCCCTGTTATGCAAACTCCTAGAAAACACTCCAGACCTCAGTCGACCACCTCATCCATCAGGTCCTCCAGGAGTCTGTCCTGTTCCTCAGAGCTCAGATCCAGATGGAGGTTATTCCATCTCCATATCCCATTGGATCCGAGAGCCTTCCATCCTCCTCTCATGCTATTGTATCTCCTTCTCCAGTTTGTTCCTCAGTTTTGGAGCCCCAGGAACTGAGAGCCCTGAGAGTACTGGTGTTGGAGCCAAAGAGAGTCACATCTTTGACTCAGACTGTATACCTGACCAGTTCTGCTCCTGCTTCCTTGAATTGGGATGAATCTCGGAGCCAAAACATAAGCATCAGACCCATGGGGTTGGAATCGACTGTGATGTTGTCGGAGCCCACCTTGCCCCTCGGATCCTCAGCATCAGATAGCTCAGGTCTGGCTTCCTCATCAAGGCATGGATCCTATCAGAGTCATGGCTTGCCTGCCTCAGAGATCTCTGCTATAGTGCGGCTGGCCACGGCTTCTCTGGGTCCATCAGCCTTCGAGGTTGTGGAGAGGGTATTCTCTCATTCAAGAGGCCCAGTCTCTTAATTTCTTCGGATCCTATACCCTGTCCCTCTTTGGTTTCGGGCTCTAATCCCATCAGACCTACTCCACAAGGAGAGCCAGTATCAAGTAGCATTCACACGGTTCCAATAGAGGAACTACCCCTCTTTTTGGACACATCTGCAGAGTATCCCACTGTAGAGATTCACTGAAAGGGAATGTGTAAAAGGAGCCAGTTAGATTCGTCTATAGAATCCCTCACCGAAGATACTGACTTCGAAGGGTCCCCCAGATCACCACCTGATGAGGTCTTCTTTGAAGACATTTTAGAAATCCTTAAGCAAAAAGGTGGTTGGTCCTCAGGTAACCCATCCCCCGAGAAGTCAGTATTCTTCTAAGCTTTTGGTTCTGGCCCATCCATGCCTTGGGTGAATCCCCCGATCGATAAGCTTATTGACTGATTCTGTCACTGGACATGGAAGGAACTGGACTCTGTTGAACCTGTCCCTTGTCAGCCAGACATAATTTTAGTCCCTGCAAAAGATAGACCACATTGGAGCAAAGGTGTCTATAGCAGTGTGATGGTTGTGATGGCAGCCACCAAGAAGGAGCTCACAGAACAGATCTTCCCTGTCCAGCCCTCTAACAGAGAGTCTAGGGCATTGAGCAAGTTTGGAAAGCACATATTTGCATCAGTGACCTTTGCCTTGCAGTCACTGAACTATTTGGCACACTTTACTAGACTACAGAGAGATTTGACTAAGGAATTCTCAGTCTGTCTCAGAATCCATGTCTTTAGAGGATTATAAGAAGTCATCCTCACAGCTGGCCACTGTTATCTATATTGAATGCATCCATGAGGCTAATTTCGGCATGCTGTGGAAGGTACCTCACAGGCTCCTGGTTCTGTCATTTCTGTAAGAAGACATGCCTGGATGCGGATATGCAACTTTGTGGAGCCCTTCAAATCTTCTTTCAACAGTACTCCCTTAATGGAACTTACTTGTTTAGCTCCTCTGTAAAAGAAACACTTTTCCACAGTGAACAAGAAGGAAAGACCTTCTGTGCCATAGGGATTCACTTTTCTACCCTTCAACTATCCTTTTCAAGGAATCAAAGAGGGGGCAAGAAAATGTGTTTCTGCAAATTCCAGGGATCTTTCCAGGATTTACTCTTGAGATACCTTCCTCAGATGCTGTCCTCTTGGCAAGGCAGGTTTGTAAAATTAGGGCTTCTGTGATTCCTTTCTGGTTAGATCCTTTCAGCACTCCTGAAGTGCTGCCCAACTGCCTGCCTCTGGAAGCAGTTGGGGGAATGTTTGTCCTTGTACTCAGACACTTGGGCTACTATAATAAAAGATTCTGGGCTGCTCAAAATAACATCCAAAGGTTAATTTATATCATTTTTCCAAACACCACTCTCCAAAACAAAGAAGCTTCCCGATGTCCCACCAAGTCAGAGAGAAGCTGCAGCTCAAGAAATTCAGAAGCTGTTGCTCAAGAAATTTAGAAGCTGTTAGACAAAGGAGTCATCCAGGAGGTCCCACCAGACCAGGGAGTATTTAGAACTTACTCAAGGTTCTTTTTAGTGCCAAAAAAGATGTGGGACCTGAGACTGATTTTGGATCTAAGCGACCTGAACTAACACGTGGAGAAGTCCATGTTCCAAATGGTCACAGTTCAGTCCATCCTACCTCTTTTACACAAGGATGATTGGATGTGCTTATTCAATCTTCTATTTCATAAAAATAGACAGATGGTCCAGAAGACACTTGGGCTTTCAACTGGGAGCCAGTCACCATCAATTCAGAGCCCTACCATTTGGACTCACTACAGCCCCCAAATGTATGGCAGTGGTAGCTCACTTGAGACTGCAAGGACTATGTGTGTTTCTGTACTTAGACAATTTGGCTCCACAAAGCTCCAGCCAAATATCTCCTAGAACAGACCTCCAAATTTGCCATTCTTTAGGCATTACACAGCACGCCTAAATCAAAGCGACTCTAGGTTCAGAGCCTGAAGTTCATTGGTGCTCATCTGTGTACTGTAAGTCAAACTGCCTCTGTACCCCCTACATCACATGACTACATATTCTGCTCCTCCCACCAGGCTAGTTCTGCAGGTTCTGGGGTCTGTGGCATCATCTATAATATTAGTCCCCTTAGCACATTACTGTATGCATGTTCTGCAGTGGACTCTAGCTGTTTCGTGGTCTGTTCTTCACAATGGGAAATGCCGGGGTAACCACTTTTCAAAGTATATTAAATACTACAAAAGATTTATTGATCATAGGATCATAGCAAATTAGTAGGATACTGGCCCAGCGGCCCTTATAAGCCTAGCCAGTAAATTAGCCCATGTTCCCACAAGTCAGCACCCAGTGTCCCTGTCCAGCAAAGACAGAGGTGGTATCTCAGGGGTGTATTTTCTGTTTCCCATCCAGTCATCCAGGTTCCTCTGCTTGACATTGAGATGGAGTCTATTCCAAAGATGGGATGTCTCTAGGAGACAAATCTGTCCTGCCAGTAAGTTCTATTGATGCCACAGACCAAATTGAGGTTTTGCATGCGGGTCACGCAAGTGGAGTTGGCTTGCGGGATATACATCAGTTTCATCAAGGTGGGGTCAGAGATTGCTCTGTATGCCAGCCATAAATCACCTCTGAGGAGTCTGCATGAGATAGAGAAGAGGGACAGAGCTTTTAGCCTATCCGTTTAGGATAGATTTTTGTAGCCCTGGATTCTCCTGGTCAGGAACCCCTGTGGTCTCTCCAGGTGCTTCGCAAGGTACATGCCGAAAGGGGTGTTATACTTGATGATGGACCTGATAAGGGAGGAATACAGGGAAGTTATGACTTCCCTATTCTTGGAAGAAATACCCATGTAGAAAGCTCTCTGTACAGTGGAGGCAGCACGGTGGTCAAAAGTTAGATTGCTGTCAGTTGGGTGCCCAGGTCCCTCACAGCTGCTTGTGTACTTAGGACATTGTTATTAATGTGAAAATTTGTGGAGACGTGATGATGATGCATTTTTTGGTGTTTAGATTGAGACCGTGCTTCTGGCATCAGTCATTTGTCTGGATGAGACCCTGTTGTAGTATGACTACACCCCTAGTGGAGTTGATGACAATGCCCAGCTTACAGTCTGTAAACTTGGTCAGCCATAGACCTCTGGTTTTGGCTTGCACCTCAGAGAAGTATATCCCAAACAGCAGGGGCCCCAAGACTGATCCCTGGGGTATGCTGCTCATTACGGGTCTACTGCTTGAGGTAGCTTTCCCTATTTTTGACTAACCGAGTTCTATCAGTGAGCCAGTTAACTACCCATCTGGTCACATACATATTTATGCCAAGCTAGGATAGTTTATCTATTATGCCCAAGTGGAGAATAGTATCGAAGGCCTTTGCCACGTCAAGGTAGGTGGCATGCACCATCTTCCCCTCGTCCATGGCTTTGATGACTGACTCAAAGAAGTCTCCCAAATTTAACAGGCATGATCCTCCCTTGACAAATTCAAACTGTGTGGGATCAAGCGTTTGGAGACTGCCAATGTCCTCGTTAATGTGGTCCATGATAATGCGTTCCATGGCCTTCCAAATCGGACTAGTTAGGCTGATGGGTCTGTAATTGCCTAGATCAGTGGATGCTCCGTCTTTGTGCAGAGGGATAATAGTGGCCTTCCTCCATTTGGCTGGGACAAAACCGGTACTCAGGCTTAGGTCTAATAGGGTACCTAATGGTGCTGCGAGTTAGTGCCTGAGTTGATGCAGGATGCAGCTTGAGATGTTATCTGGTCCCGTGGAAGCTGTGTTTTTAGCCTTAGAAAGGGAGGTAATGACTTGTTCCCTCGAAATAATGGGTGGGGGGCAGATGCTGCGGATATCCTGGAATACTGATTGTTGGGACAGAGGGGTGAAGTTTTCACTGAACCTGCCTGCCAGCAGGTTGGCTCTATCCACGACATTTGTGTATCTGGTGTCTTTGACCATCAGTTCTCAGCAGATTTGGGTGTTTACCCTTACATTGCAAACGTATATGAAGAAGGCCTTATGAATATCTTTAGTAGATTTGGCCAGTTTGGACTTGAAGTTAGCTTGGGAGGACTTCACTAATACCCTTATTTGCCTATTTAGGCCAAGGAGAGATTGCTTCAAATTTGGCACCTGTTTCTTCTTGGTCCTGGACAGCAATTTTTTCCTTTTGTTGTAGAGTTTATTTATAGCCGATGTCCACCAGACAGGTTTACCCTTCCTTGAGAAGGACGTTTTTTTCCTGTCAGGTATTGCTGAATCCATGCATTTATATAAATGGTCATATAGTACTTTGTTGTAGGTTTGTTGGACATTAATGCCAGTTCCTGCTGTTGGGGAAGGATCTGATAAGCTGTTTACACCTTCCCTCAGAAGGTTGTAATCAGCTTTGGAGAAGCTATTTTTTTTTTTTTTTTAAACCCTAGCCGGGGTTGGGGGGGGGGGGGGTGATGATGACTTTGAAGGTGACCACTTTGTGGTCTGATCTTACCTGGGATGATGACACTGCAGAGATGCTGCAGTGGTTTCTATGTTGGTTAATTCAAGTCCAAGATGTCGTCACCTCTTGTGGCCATGTCAACCAGCTGGTCAAAGACATTGGCATTGACGAAGTCAAGGAATCTTTGAGCAATTGTGTTCTTGATGACATCTTTCTTCCATGGGTGAGTTCGACCTTATTACTTTCAGAGTTTGTTGATTACCTGGATATCACCACCACTTTTCTGAACTTTACCATGATTTCTTTATGGTGGGTGTGACGCCCCACCTCTGGACCAGTAATCAAGGAGCCTAAATCCTCACCACTAGTACCATGGGAGGACGTACAAAGGGAGGATGACAAGTTACATACAGTATTTCCAGATGCAGCTCTCTGCATCAAATGCAGTTTCCCTTAAGAGCACACAGTCAGTCTGGGGATGGTTTCTTCCCAGATCCCCAGTAAGACTCCCCACTGGCACAGCTATAGAGTTGAGATCTCAGCTGAGTGACCAAGCCAAGACCTCCAGCACCCTCTCTGCCCAGCCATTGCTTTGTGTCCCTGCCCAAGTAGCTGACACACACACTCTTTGAGGTTTGATTTATACACACACACACACACACACACACACACACACACACACACACACACACACACACACCTGGGAAAGGCTGGCACAGGTCTAATAACTATGCTCCCTGCTGCAGACTATAAGGTAGCTTCCCCTGCCAGCAGTCACTCCTTATCAGCTACTTTAAGGTCCTTAACAAAGGGTGTCCAATCTTACTGTGTAATGTTACTGTTAGTACAAATGATAGTTTGACCAAGAGCAAGGCTATTAGGAATGGCCTACACAGTGTCACCAGATAAATATGCAAGTACTCTCACTTAAATATGTCTCACAAATATCTGCCACAATGAACGGTTTAAATATATTAAATAATAAATAACAGAACAAAAATAATCAGTATATAATCACAGTAACATCAGAGTTCAAAATCACAAAAAAAAATATTTAAAATAATATTGCAGGACGGTCTCAAATAAATAAATGAAAAACATCTAAATTCCTGACTGTATCTAAGAGAATTACTGTACCCTAATAACTTACTTCAGAGCAAGCAAGGCAGATGTGGTGAGTGGATCTTGATGTTTTCAGGTCAAAGTCAAAATACAGAGTAGTGTCTCTCAGAGAGTTCTTAAATTAATATCTCAAATATTACTGCTGGGATAGTTTGCATAATTGTATAATTTCTTGTCATCTGACTCTATCCCAGGTGAAACCCCCGCTGATGCAGCTAGTAGCATTTAGCATCTACCTGTAAAAATACATAGACAAGGGCTTTCTTAGATCTAAGGCAGCTCCTGGAAGTCATAAAACAAAACACTTCCAAGACTGTACAGAGAACATCTAGTTCTAGACATTGTTTGTTACTGCACTGAAACTGAAATATAACATCCTTTTATAATGTGGCCATAAAGTAATTTAATTTCAGCTATTTTTCTGAAGTTAACCTTTTGTATTCCAGTTTCCATTTTTAAAATATATGCATCTAAACAGTTACAATAGTGCAGGTGCATTTCTGTTCTATTCCAGTAGGGTCTGTGGATACATCTTTAAACAGCACTTTGTAAAATACCTCTTCAGCACACGTCTGTACAAACCATTTTGTATGACATATGGTTCTAATACATTTGTAACACAAGCATATAAATCATGTTGATATTCAAAATGATATCTACTTATTTACAAAATTCTAGATAGCTGGACTGACAGTATCTGCTTTCGTGACCCCCCCCCCCAAAAGACTCGAGCTAGTTTTTCAAGTGACCCTTGAGAAACCTTGCTTGAGAGGGATGAGCCTATCTGGGAATACATTACCTCATTCCCTGTCTTGAGAGCCCATCTGTGTTGGCATTGCTAACCTCACTGCTGTGCTGCACTGCCATGTCATATACCTGCAACCCTGGGCTTTACCGTACTAACTTGGCATTTTGCTGGCTGGTTTGATGTAGCCACAGTGAACTTCCTTCCATACACATAAGGCAGACGTTTCTGCAGTGCCTACACTATGTCTAGACATTCCTTTTCTACAGCTGCATAGCGTTTCTCCCTGGATTGGAGCCTATGGCTGAGATATACCACTGGGTGCTCTTCTCCCTCTGAGGAAACCTGGCTGAGTACAGCCACCACCTGCACAACAAATTCTTTGCTGTAATCTGATCTGGCTAACACAGGGAGGCCCTCCAAAACTCCTTTAAACTTCAGAAATGCCTGCTCACATGCTGGGGTCCACACTACCTTATCTGGCCTGTTTTTCTTTGTCAGGTCTGTCAGGGGAGCAGCTATAGTACCATAATTTGGGACAAACTTTCTGCAGTACCCTGCTGTCCCTAAGAATGCCCTCACCTGCTTTTTGGTAATGGGGCAGGCCATGCCTGAATAGCTTCCACTTTGGCAGGTTCTGGCCCAATCTTACCACTCTCCAATCTGTGTCCCAGGTAGGAGACCTCTGGCATACCCACCTGACACTTACTGGGCGTAATGGTCAACCCTGCCCTCTGTAGTCTGCCTAGCACCTCCCTGACATGCTGAAGGTGCTTTTTCCAAGAATGGATGTAGATTGCAATATCATCCAGGTAAGCAAGGGAGAAATCTCTTACTCCTGCTAGGATACGATCTGCCAGCCTCTGGAAAGATGCTGGGGCATTTTTCATTCCAAAGGGCATCTTTTTGAACTCATACAAGTCGAAAGGAGTCGCAAAGGCTGATCTCTCTCTAGCGTTGGGAGTCAAGGGCACCTGCCAGTAACCCTCGGCAAGATCAATAGTGGTAAGATACTTAGCCCCACCCAGCTGCTCTAGGGCTTCATCTGTCATAGGCATGGAGTAAGCATCTGACTCTTTGTGACAATTTAATTTCCTGTAGTCCACATAGAACCTGGTGCTGCCATCCTTCTTTGGTACCGGCACCACTGGGGAACCCCAGGGACTGCTGGACTCCTGGATTACCCCTAGTTCCAACATTTCCTGTATATCCTCCCTCAGAGTCTGACTGTCTCAGGCACCCTATAAGGGGTCTGCTTAATAGGCCTTTGGAGTCCTGTATCCACATGGTGCTGCACCAGGTGGGTGCACCTTGGTTTCCCAGTGAACATGCCCCCAAATTCCTGTAACACTGCTCGGATTTCCTGAACCTGTGTAGGGGATAGCTGCTGGGACACTGCTACCCCTTGAGGTGTCAGTCTGAGCCTCACTAAGGGGATCAGTCACCAGATCCCCCTCAGACTCCTCATGCCATCCACTGCAAATATTTAGCACCAGGGCCTCCCTATCATGGTAAGGTTTCTTCATGCTCACATGGTACAATTTGTGCCGCTGCCTAGCAGTTCTGCCATGTAGTTGACATCACTGACCTTCCTTACCACTTTGAAGGGTTCCTCCCAGGCTGTCTGGAGCTTGTGTCTGACAGGAATGAGAACCCTTACCTGCCCCACAGCATACTCTCTAGCTCGAACATTCGTGTCATACCCAGGGTTGCCAGATTTCCAGCAACCCAGGTAGGGACAAAAAAAAAAAATAGAAGGTCTCTCACGAAGTGAAGACCAAAAAAAAAAAAAAAAAAAAAAAAGGTCTTCGGCAACTGAAGAAGGTCACTCTGCCTGCAATAAACACTGAGCTTCTCGTGTTTAATGCATTGCAGTTCCGCATTAAACTAGAAGCTCCGTTTGCGCTTTTGATTGGCCGTATGCGGCATATGGGCCAATCAAAATCGCTTTAACGCGGAACACAACTCGAGTTTAGCAATTTTTGATTGGCCATGCCAGGTATACGGTCAATCAAAAACAAAAAACAAACAAAGTGGAGGCTGGCGGGATTTAAACGGCAGGGCGGGACTCGGGATCAGGCTACTGATCTGGGACAGTCCCAAATAAATCTGGCAACCCTGGTCATACCAGACCTTTTTCCTGCTGTTGGGCTTCTCCTGGGCCAGGCACATGAGTTCCCAGAGACTTGTCCTGAGGTTTAGGATGGTATACCACAACAGACTCCTTGTGGGACTCCCATTCACCACGAATCAGATCTAGAGGTCCCGTCACCCTATGCCTATACAGTAACTCAAAGGGTGAAAAAACGGTGGATTCCTGGGACACCTCCCTGTAAGCAAACAACAGATGGGGCAAATATATGTCTCACTCCCTCTTAAGTTGGTCTGCAAATGCCCATAGCATGGTCTTTAGTGTAGAGTTTAACCTCTCAACCAGACCATTATTCTGGGGATAGTAGGGGTGGTCTTTAGGTGCTTTACCCCAAAGTGGTTCACCAGACAAGCGAGGGGGTTTGACATGAAATTGGCACCTCTGTCAGTCAGTATTTCTTTTGGGAAACCTACTCTGCTGAAAATGTCTAACAAAGTATTTGCCATCTTTTCTACCTCGATGGAAGACAGAGCCACCGCCTCAGGATTATTGATAGCATAATCTACTACCACTAGGATGGGTTCCTATTAGAACGACGAAAACACATTTTGTCAAATGTGTTTTCATCAACACCTAAAGAGCGAACAGACAAAACAGCGAAGTGGCTGTTCAGTGAATTCTGTCCCTTGGAATGAAGTTGCTTGACAGCTTTGTTGCTTTGCCGTGTTCTGCACTGTATTGTGGTCCCTTGTCCGGTATAGCTCCCGAGTGTAAATGTTCAACAGTTACTGATCTTAGGGTTAGGGTGTGGGTTAAGGTAAATGCATATGTATGAAAGTGTTTACTGTTTTTTTCCTTTTTTTTTGCATTAGATGTATGGTTTAGTTAAGTGCATATGTGTTTTAAGCTGTTTACTTTTGTTTTGGGGGAGGTAGAATTAGGGTTAAGGCAAGTGTGTATGTGTTTAGAACTGTTTATGTAAATGTACAACAGTTACTGACCTTAGGGTTAAGGTAAGTGCATATGTTTTAGAATGTTTACTTTTTTTTGCGTTAGATGTATGGTTGAGTTACGTGCATATGTGCTTTCAGCTCTTTACTTTTTTTTGGGGGGGGGGTAGGATTAGGGTTAAGGTACATGTGTATGTGTTTGGAAGTGTTGGCTTTTTTTTATTTATTTTTTTGGTTGGAACAGCTATTTCTTTCCCTAGGAAAGAAGTTGCTGCTGATCATCGTGTTTCACTGTTGCAGTCATTACACTTGGGTTATCCTGCTGGCAGGCTACCCGCAGTTGGCCTGAATTCCAAAGTCTTGGTCCGGGGTCGGTTGCTGTCGCCTCTTCCCTGACATCAGTGCGCCAGGGGTATAAAAGATGCAGCCGACGCCATTTTCTCCAGTTTTTCTTGCTGCGGAGATTTTTGAAATTGAATTTCAGATCCGAAGTCTTCAATAAAGCTAAGTACCCCATTGGGGAAACTATTTTCTTGCTCCAGACCAATGTCAGAAAAAGTTAACAGTTGTATTTCTTGTGGGAAGCAAATACCTCATAAGGATTTTCACTCTTACTGTATTCCTTGCCTGTGCCCTGACCACGACGTTGCTAGTTGTCGGTTTTGTGCTAGATTTAACCAACGCACTATTAAGCGTCAGTACGATTTTGCTTTTCATTACTTTGGCCGAAGGTTTAACTACATAATGCCGTCGGAACAGCCGACAACCGGAGTTCATAAAAAACGCAAGGAAAAAGAAGAGGACAGGCACCCGAGGTCCAAAACCGATGACAAAGCCTCTTCTAGGCCAGTCGCTGGTTCTCAGTGAGGTGCTTTCGCAGCCCCTGACACCCGCTACCTCAGAGCCACAGTCTGCCTCCGACTCCCACGTGGAGACAGCTAGGCCTCTGGATACTCAAGGTATTGGGCCTTCGGAAACTAATCCCTCAGATGGGTCCGGAGCCGCTGAGCAGGCATCGGCTTTTGAGGGTGTTTTCAGACCCACACAGCTTTATATCACGCCAACTTCAGCATCAAAGACAAAGACCAAAACAGTTTTAAAAACAAGAAAACAAGTACAGCATTCTCCACAGACTTCCATGCCTAAGAAACAGATGCTCAAAATGGCCGAAGACCTAATTACTTTGATCAGGGGCTCCCATCCCCCTCCTGATGAGACCTAGGCAAGACACTGAATATGATTCCTCTGATCAAGTTTCCATTTCCTCTGACTCCTCTTCAGAACAGGGATACTCTATTCCTCCCTATGAGGATTCTGATGCTGAATAATCTATTCCTTCAGCTTCTCCTCCTGAGGACTACTCA
Organism: Protopterus annectens; assembly: GCF_019279795.1. Classification (NCBI taxonomy): domain Eukaryota; kingdom Metazoa; phylum Chordata; order Ceratodontiformes; family Protopteridae; genus Protopterus; species Protopterus annectens. The sequence goes on along the minus strand of NC_056751.1, from coordinate 36,517,965 downwards.
TTTGGGGAAACCCTGCATACCATGAGGGAACATTTCACTGGGAGAGCCAAGATTATTCAGATTCTAAGAAAAGGCTCAGAGACTTTCTTTTACTTCCTCAGCACAGACCTCTTGCTATTCCTCCTGTTCTAGACATTGTAGATGATATTTTTCAGAGTCCGGCCTGTCTCCCGACTCTTTACCTCCTTCTCCTGTTAAGCCTGACAGATACTACAGGGTTCCAGATTCTCATAAATTTCTATATAAAAACCCTGCTGCTGACCCAGAAACTATTTCACAGGGTCCCAAAGGGGTCAAAGCTGCTACTGCAAAAAGCCCTGTCCCCTCAGATAGAGATTCTAGGGCACTGGACAGATGGGGGAAAAAAGTCTACACTTCTGCTACCTTGGCTGTAAGGGCTTTAAATTGTCAGTTTCATATGCTTAAATATCAGCAATATTTAATGTCTCTGTTAAAACAGAAAATGTTGACAAATTCTGAATGTGCTGAGAACAAGGAATTGCAGGATTTATTGCATGCAGCTGAGCAAGTGGGAAAACATACTTTGCAATGTGGTTATGATTCACTGGAGGCCTCTTGCAGGGCCGCTGTAACAGGCTCGGTCATTAGAAGGCATGCTTGGTTAAAAGAACAGACTCTGCCTGTTCATGTTAAAGCAAAATTATTGGATGCTTCATTACAGCATGATACTCTGGTGTTAAGGCAGAAGAGGTGTTGAAGAAAATGGAGGATAAAGCTAAATCTATGCAGACAGTGAAGGATTTCTTACAGGTGTAGCCACCCAGATTTAGCAGGAACTGGCCTTCTAAGAATTGGTCCTTTCCTGTGTCAGACAGGCCACAAAGAGGCAGATACAGACGCCCTAGAGGCAGACAGCCCCAGGGCTCATACAGGCCCAAACAGTGGGGTGCTTCTACCTCCAAAAGCGGAGAAGACAAATCACAGCCATATAGGAAACAGTCCCAATGACTTCCCTCTGCCACTGCCAAGCATTTATCTTTTGGCAGCACCCTTAGGAGGAAAGCTAGCACTTTTTTCACAAAATTGGCACATGATTACCCAGGACAAATGGGTCTTAAATATAGTCTCTCAGGGCTACAGTTTCCACTTTCACACCCTTCCAAAGGCAAAAGGTATGCCAGACCTGCCATACAATCAATGGACAAAGGCACAAAACCAAGTTTCATCCCTCATGGACATGAGGGCTATTCAGCCAGTGCCACAACAACAGCAGGGACAAGGATTTTACTCAAGACTTTTCTTAGTACCAAGAAAGGACAAAGCGTGGAGACCGATTCTGGACCTGTCTATTCTAAATACTTTTATGGACGTTCTGAAATTCAAAATGTTGACTCTGCAGCAGCTTCTGCCCATGCTAGGCAAAAAGGCTTGGCTTGTAACTTTGGACCTCAAAGAGGCATACCTGCATGTCCCATTCAGACAATCTTGCAGAAGATACCTCAGATTCATAGCTGGCTCAAAGTACTACCAATTCTCTACACTGCTCTTTGGCTTATCTACTGCACCCAGGGTCTTCACAAAATGCCTGGCACCAGTAATTGCATTTTGCAGACAAAAAGGAATTCAAATATATCCCTACTTGGACGACTGCCTTATTCAAGCAGAGGCCAAAGACATTCTACAAAAGCATCTGGCGTTTTTAACAAAGATTATTAATTTTCCTAGGGTACACAGTAAACAAAAATAAATCAAAACTAGTACCCTCTGATAATGTTCCTGGGTGCAAGCTTAAATACAGCTGCCCAGATGGTTTATCTCACTCCAGATAAACAAAGGCATCTAACTTCTTACTTCGAAAACATGGCAACAAAGACCCAGTTATCTGCAAGTAAATTTCTGCAGGCTCTGGGCTACATGGCCTCCAGTGTTCTGCTAATTCCGTATGCAAGACTACATATGAGGAAACTACAATGGTACCTAAAAAGTGTTTGGACTCAACATTGCCACAGCCTGGAATCATTAATTTCCCTCATTCCTTGCCTACAGCAGGAGTTTCAATGGTGGGCACAGGCCTGTCACCACAACAAGGGACAGCCATTCACTTTACCCACAGCCAGGCAGACATTAACAACAGATGCATCAGATTATGCCTGGGGGCCCACATAGCAGGAAAATGTATTCAGAGCACATGGCCCCCAAGCTAAAGGCATCTACACATCAATCAAAAAGAGATGCTAGCTGTACAGAATGCCCTGACAGCCTTCAAGGACCTACTTCATCCAGGACAGCTGCTGATAAAGACGGACATCACCACAGTCATGTGGTACATAAACAAGCAGGGGGGCACACATTCCTACTCCCTCTGCAGACAAGCCATGATTTTGTGGAACACAGCATTGACTTACCAAGTACACCTGCAAGCTCAATTCCTGCCAGGAAAAACAAATGCTCTGGCAGACAAACTAAGCAGAAACCACATGGACCCTCATGAGTGGAAACTAGATCCACTCATTTTCAAGGAAATGGGGATGCCCAGACATAGATCTTTTTGCCTCCCCCTCACAACTGCCAACTTCAGAGATTCTGCACAAGGACTTATCACAAACAAGCATGGAAAGTGGATGCCCTGTCATTCAGCTGGAACAACCTTACAGTATATGCCTTTCCTCCACTGCCTCTCCTCCCCAAGGTACTCCTAAAGGTCAGACAAGAGAAGCCACAAATGATACTGATTGCCCCGGATTGGCCATGCCAACACTGGTACCCAATCCTAAGGAGCTTGTCCCAAGGCCCAGCCTGGACATTGCCTCAAATTCCTCATTTACTGACCCAACAAAACAATCAGATCCTGCACAGCCAACTCGGAACTCTAAATCTAGCTGCATGGAGGATACTGTAACCATTCAGAATACACCTCTCTGTAAAGTGGTTATGGGTGTCATTTTGGAGGCCAGGAGGCCCAGCACCAGAAAATCTTATGCAGAAAAATGGAAGAGACTCTGTGCTTGGAACCAGGCACAAGGAATTGACACTCTTATTCCAAATATTCCTCAGATTTTACAATATCTAACTGAGATGCTGGACAAAGGCCTATCCTTCTTATCAATTAAGATCAATGCTTCTGCCATTTCAGCTCATTACAATACAGAACCACCTGTTTTTTCATATTCATTGCTTAGGCAGTTCCTCAGGGGGCCAAGAACATAAGACCTCCAAGGAGAGCACCAATACCTGCATGGGACCTCAATTTTGTCTTGGAAAAACTCACAATGCCTCCTTTTGAGCCAGCCAATACAGCTGACATAAAATTCTTATCATGGAAAACAGCTGTGCTCCTAGCAATAACTTCAGCAAGAAGATTCTCAGAGTTACAGGCATTAATGGCTGTGGAACCTTTTATTATCTTCCATGCGGACAGGGTTTCTCTAAGGACAAACCCAACATTTATGCCTAAGGTGTAGTGTCCAGTGTGGCTCTTAACCAAACCATTCATTTGCCTACTTTTTACCCAAACCCGCAGAATAAAGGTGAGAGACTTCTGCATTCTTTGGACATACACAGACAGCTACGCTTCTACTTGGACAAAACTAAAGCTTTCAGAAAGACTGAGCAACTTTTACTGTCATATGCTGCAGGATCACAAGGAAAGGTTATCTCAAAGCAGACTGTTTCAAAATGGATAGGACACTGCATTCGTTTCTGCTATTCACAACATGGTAAATCAGTGCCTAAGGGCATTAGACCACATTCTACCAGGGCAGCAGCCACCTCAGCAGCCTTCCTCGGAGTACCAACCAAGGATATTTTGGAGGCTGCAACTTGGACTTCAGTGCACACTTTTACTAAGCACTACCACTTGCCTCTTTACTCTAAATCCAGAGCAGGCTTTGCCACTGCAGTTCTGCAGGGCCTTATAGCTACTCCTAATTCTATTTAGACCCAACCACCCAACCTCAGCTTTGGGATTCAACCCAAAGACATGCATCTGGAGCATTTCTCCCCGGGCCTCCGCTGAAAACAGGCTCTGTGGAACCTAGTCGGACTTTCCCGGTCAACAAATGATAAATAAAATAAAAATAAAATAAAATAAAGTGTAATGACTGCAACAGTGAAACATGATGAACATAGTACAGTTGTACTGCATGGGACCTCAATTTTGTCTTGGAAAAACTCACAATGCCTCCTTTTGAGCCAGCCAATACAGCTGACATAAAATTCTTATCATGGAAAACAGCTGTGCTCCTAGCAATAACTTCAGCAAGAAGATTCTCAGAGTTACAGGCATTAATGGCTGTGGAACCTTTTATTATCTTCCATGCGGACAGGGTTTCTCTAAGGACAAACCCAACATTTATGCCTAAGGTGTAGTGTCCAGTGTGGCTCTTAACCAAACCATTCATTTGCCTACTTTTTACCCAAACCCGCAGAATAAAGGTGAGAGACTTCTGCATTCTTTGGACATACACAGACAGCTACGCTTCTACTTGGACAAAACTAAAGCTTTCAGAAAGACTGAGCAACTTTTACTGTCATATGCTGCAGGATCACAAGGAAAGGTTATCTCAAAGCAGACTGTTTCAAAATGGATAGGACACTGCATTCGTTTCTGCTATTCACAACATGGTAAATCAGTGCCTAAGGGCATTAGACCACATTCTACCAGGGCAGCAGCCACCTCAGCAGCCTTCCTCGGAGTACCAACCAAGGATATTTTGGAGGCTGCAACTTGGACTTCAGTGCACACTTTTACAAAGCACTACCACTTGCCTCTTTACTCTAAATCCAGAGCAGGCTTTGCCACTGCAGTTCTGCAGGGCCTTATAGCTACTCCTAATTCTATTTAGACCCAACCACCCATCCTCAGCTTTGGGATTCAACCCAAGTGTAATGACTGCAACAGTGAAACATGATGAACATAGTGCAGTTGTGTACCAACCATAAATGTAGATGTTCGAATGTATTCACTGTTGCAGTCCGGGTTACCCACCCACCACCCCCCTTTCTTTGCTGGGACTTATCTGTATTTCTCTATCCTATACAGCCTATGTGGTGTATTTGCTTGTAGATGAAGGTATTGCTATTGTAGTGCATGCTTTTATTAGCAGTGTTTTTTTAGCCTACCCTTTTGGGGGCACCTGACATCTGGGGCAAGAAAAACTGAAGAAAATGGCATCAGCTGCATCTTTTATACCCCTGGCGCACTGACGTCAGGGAAGAGGCGACAGCAACTGATGCCGGACCAAGACTTTGGAATTCAGGCCAACTGCGGGTAGCCTGCCAGCAGGATAACCCAAGTGTAATGACTGCAACAGTGATTACACTCGAACATCTACATTTATGGTAGGTACACAACTGTACTTTCTGAGGTGTTGAAATTTTCAGCTTTCGCTGAAAAAGGGTAGATGAAACATTGTTCGCTGTTTTAAGCGTTCAATGTTTTAATATAGAACCCACTAGGATATACTTCTTCCCTGTGGAACTTGTAGTACTCAGAGGCCCCACAATATCCATAGCTACCCTCTGAAATGGCTCCTCACTCACAGGCAAAGGCATCAAAGGAGCCTTGACCTTGTCTCTTTCCTTGCCTACTTTTTGGCACTGCTCACAGGTCCTGCAGTACCCTGTTACATCTCTGGAAGTCCCAGGCCAATGAAAGTTCTGCATAATGCATCTTTTGGTACGCTTTATGCCCATATGACCTGCAAAGGGAATATCATGGGCTATAGCTAGAAGTGCCAGACAGTACGGTCTAGGCACCACCAGCTGCTATATTCTGTCACCCTCTAGACTTTCCTCAGGGCTCCACTCTCTGTACAGTAACCCTTTGTCCCAGTATATAGATTCCCCTTTTCCGTGACTGTCAGGTACCTCACTAGCTACCTCCCTCAAGCCTTGTAATGTAAGGTTGAGAGCTGAGCCTGTCTCAACTCTGTCTTTGTAACCCTTCCCAGCTCCCCTTCCACAGGAAGTCTGGTATTCTCTGACAGCGGTGCCTCACTGTCAGTCGGGGTACTACTATTCACCTCTGCCCTTGCAGTTACTCTGTCCAAGGGAACATCAGTACCCACAAACAGTTGTGGCTCACCTTCAGTCTCCCTGCTACAGGGTAGCTCCCTCCCTGAAGTAGCCACCTCACCAGTCCTGATTTCAAATGTGCGGTCTGCCTGGGTCCCCCCAGACTATCAGACTCACATGCCTGTCTCCAAGCCTGACCGCATATAACTGCATGCACACAAGGTACTGCATTATCAAAATCATTCCCTATCAGGACATCTGCAGGATATCCTCCAAAACACCTACTTGCTTGCTTCCTTTTCCACCCTCCCAGTCAAGGTTCACCCTAGCCAAAGGTATTTGGAATGGGGTCCCTTCTAAAGCTCTGACTGGAGTAGACTGCCCAAGCTAGTAGTGCTCCTCTTTAACCGTTGTAAGCTTCACAATGGTTAGGTCAGAAGCTGTCTCTGTCTTAGCAGTGGCCTGTTTCACATCTGTTAAGATAGGAAATAATCTCTTGGGGTAGTTTGGTACGCTTGTTGTCTCCAGACAACTTACTGCTAGCATTCTGTCATTCCCACTTACTGTTTCTCCCACCTTTTGTTCCCCACGTTGCCTCTGTGGACATCTATATGCTACATGGCCTACTGGTTGCATTTAAAAAATTTAACCCATGATACTGGCCATGTACCTGAACTAGTGGCTTCCCTGCCACTGGTGGACTCTGTTTGGGGCAGTTTAGGCTGCCCACCATGGGTTCCCTTAGACCTGTGAGCAGCACTGGGTATCCCTTCTGTGCAATGATGCCCTGCTTGCTCGGTGTAGGTCTTTCTTTTTCCCCAACTCATCTGCAGTACTGCATTGTGTATCAGCTAACCAGATTTTCATGTCCTCAGGCAAAGTGCTAAGGGTGTGTTCCCCCACCAAAAGGTCTGCCAGCCTTTCAGAACTGGTGACTTGACACCCACTCACCCACCTATGAAAGTAAGGGCTTTGTTCAGCAATATATTCACACACACTTTCATCTACCTTGCGTCTATGCTTACAAAACTTTTTTCTGTAAGCTTCAGGTATTACCTTAAAACACTCTATAATAGACAGTTTTTAACAGTATTATAAGTTAAGCAATCAGTATCAGACAATTTAGAAGTAGCAGTTACAGCTTTAACATGGAGTAAAGCAGTCACGAACCGTACCCAGAATCCTTGGTCAACATTATACTGTTTACATACCCTTTCAAACATATGAATAAAACTATCAAAATTGTCGCTCTGTAAATTGTGAAAAAAAATTTACTTAACTTTTTTGCTTCTAGGGTGTGGTTATTCCTTTCCCCATTACCTCCATGATCCTGGCGAAGAGTCAGCATCTCCTTTTCGTGTTCCGTCTGCCTCTCATTTTCTTCAGCTTCCAGACATCTCAGTGTCTCATTTTCTTCGGCCTCCAGATGTCTCAGCCTCTCTGCTGATTCTATTTCCAAATGTTTGGCCTCTAGTTCAAGTTTCTCTTACTCCAAACAGATTTTATGTCCTCTGTGGAAAGTTTGAACTGTCCATTTTCTGACAGATTTTATGTCCTCTGTGGAAAGTTTGAACTGTCCATTTTCTGAGAGTTGGACATCCGCAAGGCCAGTCTGGTTGTCCTTCTAGTTGCAGCTGTGACTAAAGCTGCAGTCATCTCTGCTTTAGTCAGGATGGCATGCACCAGTCGTTTGTCTTGGCACATCTCAGCCAACTGACTGCTTGTCAGCTTGCCATACTTCTCTGCTGACATCCTTAACTGCTCTTCCTGACTAACTAAGCTAACAAAAACAAAAAAATAAAACTATTGTGGTATGAACTCTGAATGTTCACTGTGTGGTGGATTGAAAGTACAGACACCTTTGTTAGTGACCACTGTTTACAGGCTACAGGATTTCAATATCCATACCACTGCCAAGCAATATATGTGACGACCCATCACTGGACCAGTAATCAAGGAACTTCAGTCCTCACCACTAGCACCAGTGATGGACGTACATTAGGAGGATGACAAGTTACACAGTATTTCCAGATGCAGCTCTCTGTGTCAAGTGCAACTTCCCTTAAGAGCACACAGAGACCACAATCAGTTCGCATCTGGTTTCTCTCTCTGTCTCCAGATCCCCAGTAAGACTCCCCATTGGCACAGCTATAGAGTGGAGATCTCAGCTCAGTGACCAAGCCAAGACCTCCACTACCCTCTCTGTCCAGTCAATGCTTCGTGTCCCTGCCCAAGTAACTGACACACACATGCACACACTTAGATGTTTGATTTATACACCACACACCTAGGAAAGGCTGGCACAGGTCTACTAGCTATGCCCCCTTCTGCCCAGACTATAAGGTAGTCTCCCCTGACACCAGTCACTCCTTATCAGCTACTTTAAGGCCTTTAACAAGGGGTGTCCAATCTTACTGTGTAATGTTATTGTTAATACAAATGGTAGTTTGACCAAGAGAAAGGCTATTAGGAGTGGCCCACACAGTGTCACCAACTAAATATGCAAGTACTCTCAGAACTTAAATATGTCTCACAAATGTCAGCCACGGTGAACGGTTTAGATATATTTAATAATAAGAAAACAAGAAAGTACTTGGTATATAATCACAGCAACATCAGAGTCCAAAATCACAATAAATATTTAAAACATTGTAGGACAGTCTTAAGTAAATAAAGGAAAACATCTAAGTTAAGCTTTGCTGTATTCCTTACTGTATCTAAGAGAATTACTGTACCCTAATAACTTCAAAGCAAGCAGGGCAGATGTGGTGAGTGGACCTTGATGTTGTCCGGTCAAAGTCAAAATACAGACTACTCAGTCTCTCTCAGAGAGTTCTTAAATTAATATCTCAAATATTACTGCTGAGATAGTTTGTATAATGACATAATTTCTTGTCATCTCACTCTATCCCAGGTGAAACCCCCACCGATGCAGCTGGTAGCATTTAACAGCTACCCGTGAAAATACATAGACAAGGGCTTTTCTTAGATCTAAGTCGCCTCCTGGAAGTCATAAAACAATAAAACACTTCCAAGACAATACAGAGAACCAACCTCTAGTTCTTGATATTGTGTCTGTTACTGCACTGAAACTGAAAGATAACGTCTTTGTATTACGTGGCCATAAACTAATTTCATTTCAGCTATTTTTCTGAAGTTAACCTCTAGTGTTTCAGTTTCCATTGTTAAAGTATATACATCTAAACAGCTGCAATAGTGCAGGTTCATTTCTGTTCTATTCCAGTAAGGTACACTGTGGTTACATCTTTAAACAGCACTTTGTAGAATACCTCTTCAGTACCCATCTATACAAGCCATCTTATATGACATACAGTTCTAATACATTTGTAACACAAGCATATGAATCCTGTTGATATTCACAAATGATGTATACTTATTTACAAAATTCCCAATAGCTGGGCTGGCAGTATCTCCATTAGTGACAGTGGGAAATAGATTTTCTAGACATCAAGATAAAGAAGATGTCTGATGCTCAGTTCAGAACCAATTTGCATAGAAACTCTTATAGGAAAAATAATATTTTGCACAAGAATAGCATGCATCGTGGCTATGTTTATAAGAACATTTTTAATGTTAGAGCATGAGGTTGACAAGACTAAATAATAGGGACAGCAGTTTTATTGATGTGTTAATGGGATTGCACCAAGAATTTATTGATAGAGGTTATTCCAATAAAGAGGTTGATGGCTTCTCAAGAGAGACCAACAGGACCGGTAGAGCCAGACCATATTTTTCAGCATCATATAATGAAAGTGAACCAGTGGATTTAGTTCAGAACACTGGATTAGACAGGATCGGGGTACCCTTATTTTATTCAAGTGAGGTCAGTGTTATTTGGGATATAGTCAGGAAGAACTGAACGATCCTTATGACAGATGGTAGAATTAAGCAGATTGTTGGTGTTTGTTTTAAAATTAAGATGTCTTTGAAACGTCTGCTTTGCTATAGAAATAAATCATTCACTGTGAATCTCTCTCAGCATAATGGCACCTTTCCACATAAATCTTGCAACTTTTGCATCTATATTAATACTGACAATTGCTTTATTCACATACTACCAGAAAAAGATAGACATTTACATTTTATGCTGATTGTGCAAGCAGAGGTCTATGTGCACAGCTTGCCCCTGCTTTTATGTAGGAAAGACCAGTCGCTCATCGAAAAATGTTCATGAGCATTTGCATGAGATATGCAAAGTAGATTATAAGAATCCATTAGCAAAACATAAGTGATTGTGATTTTATGCATTCTTTTTCCTTTATGGTTTTGCAGCCAATGCATAATGATTTAAGATTAGGTGAGTATAGGAATAAAACTGAAGAGAATGATCTTATGTGGATTGTTATTCTACAAGATGACAGGGGGTTTGGTTTGAATGGAAATTTATCTTTAAAACCTGTTCTCAAGTCATGTGATTTGTTTAAGTGAAGCTAACCGATACTTTTCTATTTAAAGCATTCATTATATGTGCTTTGTATCTATGGCCTGAAGAAGCGTCTTGAAAGGTGTGAAAGCGCTTACCTAAGTAAAGCTTTTTTGGAGTGTTTAGCTGTGTTTTAGTTGTTTGTTGTTCATGAATCTGCTGCTGTTTGTTATCAGAGGACTAATTAGTCGACTGTTTGGTGCATTTGTTTGCTCCAACTGTTCTTCTCCAGCCTCTGTCTTATCCAGTCAGACTCACTCAGGTATGCAGAGACCATTTACAATAGAGGATCCATTTAAATGAGACTCTCATCAGTCGCCCCTTTGTTCTGTCTCCCCTCATAGCCACAGTGACCATAGACGCCTCCCAACCGGGGGGGGGGGGGCATTTTTTGGGAAGGATGGTCCAAGGCATGTGGTCCTCCAATGAGAACATTTCCTAGAGATAAGAGTAGTCCTTGTAGCATTACAGGCTTTTCAAGATGTTCTCCCTCTAGGGATCATTGCAATTCAAACCGACATCGTGTTTGTAGCCTGGTAAATCAATAAACAAGGCAGAACCTGTTCTTACCCCTATGTGGAAAAGCTATGACAGTGTGGCAATTGGTGGTCCCCAACTGCTTTCTAGTGGCAACACACTTTCTGGGGAAAGCCAGCATACTAGTGGACAAACTCAGCAGTGAGTGGTCTCTCAACCAGTCAGTGGTGGAGGAAATTTTCTATCAGTGGGGTCAACCTTGCTGCAACCTCTTTACCTCTCCCCATAACAACAAATGCAGCAGGTACTGTCCCCTAATTCCCATCCAGGGTGAGTCACTGAGAGATGCTCTAGTCCACATTTGGCCCTTGGGTCTCCTTTATGCTTATCCCTTTGTACCCCTAATTCCAAAATTCTTACAGAAAGCCAGCCAGTTGAAGAGTTTGGCTGTCCTCATTGCCCCCTCCTTGTCTCCCCAAGTGCTGCCCCCCTTCCTTTGGTCTCATCTTCATTATCCTCTTTGGATACCAGACCCCTGTCCAGATGATATGTCACATCCCTCAGGGAGAGAACATCCCAATATTACAGTCTACAATTTAACCCCATGATTTCTCCAATTCCATTGATAGTTAGACAGCCCAGGCTGTCTTCCCTGGTTCATAATATTCTTTTGTCATCACAGAAAGATTCCACTAAGATGATTTATAAGAGCAAATGGAAAAGGTATTCAATTTGGACCTTGAAAATTTATGTTGATCCCTTTACTGCTCCTATTTCTTCTGTCTTAGATTTTTTAGCTTCTATTTTTAAAGAAGGTGCTAGTTTTTCCACAGTCAAAGGACAGTTGGCAGCCATATGAAACTTTCACTCAGTAGGCAATGCTTCTTGCCTGGCTGCTTCCAAATTATGTAAGGCTTTCCTGAAGGGTAGCTTCCTGCTCAGACCCCCAGTGAAAGATCCCTCACCTCCTTGGGATTTGACAGCAGTACTATAAGGCTTAAAATTCCTGTCTTGGAAAACAGCCTTTTAGCTGCTATTACGTCTGCTAAAAGGATTTCCCGACTCGAGGCTCTTTCATCCAAAGCACCATACATTGTTTTTCATAAAGATAGGGTTGTCTTAAGAAACAGTCCTTCTTTCCTACCAAAAGTGGCTTCAGAATCCAATTTAAATCAAACCATTCACCTCCCAGTTGTATTTCCAAAATTTTTAAAGGAGAATGCATGCTACATCTTTTGAATATGCCATTCTACTAGATCCATGGCCACCTCATCTGCCTTCTGGTTTAGAACTTCCATTGATGATATTTGTGAAGCAGCCACATTGTCTAATGCTCATACTTTTATTACTCATTACAAATTGGATTTAATTTTGAGAAGCAGAACTGCCTTTGATTCAGCAGTTCTCCAGAATATCCTTCCATGACTGCCACCTAAGATTTAAGTAGTTCGGGACTCTGTCCCATACACTGAGGAAGAATGAAAAGGACAACATCAGATATTAAAGTTATGTACTCACCATAACTAGGCATCTGTGTTGTCCATTTTCATTCTTCTTTAACTCCCCTCCCTCCTTCCCCCTTCCTTTCATCTTCTGGAGTGACCAGATAGATTTTCTGGAACCTGGTTTGACCGTACTCTAATTTTCTGTTCTTCTCTTCTATTATATACTGAGATCTTTGTGGCAGCAAACTCGCTCTGCTGTATTGGGGATGGACTAGGTCATTATGAGTAGTGGGAGGAGCTTGAGAATTGCATCCGAAGTCTATACAGTGCGGCCAAGTCGGATCTCAGGATCGGATCCATAACCCATACATTGAGGAAGAATGAAAATGGACAACATGGATACCTAGTTATGAAGAGTGCACAACTTTAAATTTTATTGTTCAAACTGCATTTTTGAAAGTTTTATAATGTCTGTTTTAAGATTTATAGATGTTATGTAATTGTTGTCATTAGTTTTTATGGTCATGTGATACCTAGAGTGATTGTATTTAAAAGTTACTGCTCTTATACTCAAACTTTTTAATATACTTGAGGAAGCACTGTTGTGTAAGCTTATATTTATCAGATAAACTTCTTGTTCATAATGTCACTGAACCGTGGGTTGCTTGTTACGCTGATTTCTTATACTCGAGCTCGGACTTCATCAGTTTTGAGCTACCTGTCTTTGTTGGATTTGGTGTATGTTAACTTATGGATGTTGTTCTGTATGTTATGTTTAGAAAACTTTTTCGTCACCTCTATTAAATTATCACTTAAGGTATAGGCAAACATACAATAACAGAAAGCAAAACAAACCACATCAACGTTTTTCCATTTTCATATATTGCATATCACATATCTCCTTTTTTTTCTAATTGTCATCAGTCCAACATTATGTAAATTGCTGAATTCCTGCCTTCCCTTGAACCTCACTCCTCTTCCTCTTGAACATTATTCTGCATGTTTTGTTCATGCAATTTCCTTTTATGTCTGTGTAATTTGCTCCTTCCCTGTTTTCAAGATTCCTCTTCCAGTTGTTTAATCTCTCTTATAACATTCATTACTTCAAATACAGTTGGTGTAGACTCTGATTGCCTTTTTCTAGTAATTGATTTTTTGGCAGCCAACAGAATTAAACTTAATATGACCTTACTATGTGTAGGCAATTCAGGTCCTGTCCCAGTTCAAAAGAATAATTTCCTTAGTTACAAACATTTGCTCACACAATATTTCTGACAAAGTACTCTGTGGGGATTTTTTTTTAAATTTGCCAACTCATTACACTCACAAAGGATATGTTCCCAGTTACCTCTTTCTTTCCTATCACATCTCCAATATTTGCTATCTACCTGAAGAAAACTTCTTTGAAGTCTGCTTGGGATGTACAAAAATAACCTATGCAAACACTTCCAAGCAAAGATCTTAAACCCTCTGGACTTTGTAGCATACTTGGAAGCCATACTGATGTCCTCCCATTGTTCTCTTGTAAATTAGTTTTCCAGTCTCTCTTCCCAATCTTTTCTACCCTCCTCTCATTGATTCTTATTGTTATCATGCAGTATTTTATATGCCCTACTAATTATCTATTTTTTTAACACTTGCTTCTGTCTAGATTTTACTGAAAACCCCACCAGAGCAGGTCTTTCACTTAAGATTCCCCTATCCCTTTTTCTTTGCCTATACTCTGATGTCAATCCCTGGTAGGGAAGGCAGTGTCTGGCCTGCAGTCCAAACATCATCTTGGCATCACCCCACTCTATTAACTTTCATTTCTAGTTATTTTTACTCCCAGTACCTTGGTTCCTTTAGCCCCCTCTCACCTATTTTCTGTACCCCTACTTGAGTAATCCTTAATGGCAAAATCTTGTTTCTCCATTCTTGTGTTGGCTTAGTTCTTAGAATACTTTCTGCTACTTTATATCATATTCTTTATGATTATTTTTCTCCTTAAGAATCTGTATCCAAAATCCCACTTTATCTGTATTACTTGAACTTTCCCCTGCTTCATCATCATCCCTTTTGAATTATAACCTTCTGTTTTTGTTGTGTACCAGCCTTATCTGTGTAGCTCAAAAATATCCCTTCAAATTAGGTAATCCCAAACAAACTTGTTCTTTTGGAAGGATCAATTTATCCCACTTAGCTCTGACCATCTTCCCCTTATAGATAAATTCCTGCAAGTTTTCATTAATTATTGTTCACCACTTCTCCTCTGGTTTATCAAATATGCCTAACTTGTATGTAAAGTCAAAGGGACTAAAAACATTTTCACTGCTTGTAGCTTACTATCCATAGCCATAAAAAGAGCATTCAGTTTCCCAATTTTTGTATTATCTTTTATTTAGCTTTTTTCCCCACATATGCTTAGCTGCTGTAACAGAAGCCTTTTTAATCCATATTCCCAAATACGTAAGAAATAATGTCTGACAGGATGTGTGTTAGTGTGTAATTATCGTTCGCCCATACACCCCTGGAAGGACATTAATTACACATTAGCACACACTCTGTTGGGCATTATTGCGCTTAGAGAATGGGCTCTCTGTAAAATTGTTATGTTTTATTTCCTATTAGTTTTAAGTTGTGTATTATTTTTTATATATATTTTTAATGTAAAATAGTTCCTCCACCTAATGTTTCAAACTTTCTTTAGTATATGTTAATGGTGTTGGCAGAAGCATTTTACATCAAAAACATATAAAAAGTAGTATTGTACTTAAAATAAATCAGTAAGTAAAACACAACAGTTTTACAGAAAGCCCATTCGCTCTCTGTCCCTCTCTCATACACAGTCTCTTCTGCTTTCACACATACTACGCATACACAGTTTCCTCTGGTTTCATACTTGCATTCACACACTTTAAAATCAAAATTGAAGTGGGTCTGTATGAAGCTGGGTCAGATGGTTTTTACCATCTTTAGGTAATACAGCCACCACAGTTTTCTTTGAAGATGTTGGTGTTTCCCCTCCTTTTAAAATACTGTTATAAAACTCTTGCATATCTTTATCACTTTCTTCCCTCCTGACTTCCAGACATCCAAAGAAATGTAGGCTGTTCTTGGAGACTTTCCTGAAGACTGATTATACATCACAGTTCTGTCTCATCTCCTCCTATCTTAACTACTAGTTGTTGAGCCTCATCTTCCTCCATCCTTGGCATAATTATGTCTTCAATAAATATTTCCACATTTTCTCTGCTTTATACAGATTTTCATAAAATTTCCAAAATGTCTGTAAAATCGCTGCAGTATTTCTGGTTAATTTTCTTGTTGAAGGCTCCCTAAGCTCAGCAACCCTTTCCATTTTCTGCTGGCTACATTGTTCTAATAGTTTTTGTGCTCTGGAGTTGTTATAAAAAAATAGTTATTTAACAGCAATCTCTCTAAACTCATACATATTATCCAGATACTTTCTTATTCCCTTATTATCATCAAGTCCCAAACTTTAACTTAGACTCAGAGAAACAAAAAACAAAAGAGGAACCATGTCAGTTTAGAAGCATTTACTAAGGTAGCCCTAAGGCAGTGAAATCCCTCTTTTTAGTAAATTGTAGTATTTTTTATAATGTGTCCCTTTCCTTAATTCACGTCACCACAGACATCCTTTATAGACCTCCCTCCCTAATGTGTTCTGTCGTGGATCTTCCTGTGCAATCCACCTTGTAGAATACGATCATTTATTCTTAATCCATTTCAGTCCCAATACAAGTTTGCTCATTTAATTATTAAACAGACCCAGAAAAAAAGCAACCATTCCATTTCTTTTCTGTTATCTTCACTGAAACTTCCCAACAGATCTTGTGTTTGGTACTTTAGAATCAGGCTGTCAGATCCTGGTTATCTTCATTGATCAGTACTTGCCACCTCTTCCTGTTATGCCGTCCCACATTTGGTGCATTACTTTTTATTCCATTGGCAAATTAGATTAGGTCGTTATTAACTTTTTTGTATGTAGTTTCTCCATGGCATCTTCTGAAGTGGTATAAAACAAGGTTACAGAGCTGGTAGCTTTGCAAGGTACAGTGTAGGCCATTTCATGCATGAAGAATTTCATTGTGTACTTGACGACAGCAAAGCTCCCCTCTCCTATGTCACATTCAAGGAATAGTCATTATTAGCATATACTTCAGACTTGTCCTGTGATACAGATTCCCTCTGCTTAGAAGTGGCATGCTCATTTTGCCCCAAGTTTTGATTCGTTTCTCAAATTGTTTTTCGTAACCCTGGGATTGGTCGATATATTCTTTTTTCAGTTTGATTCAGCCTCTGTTCACAGATAATGAGGTGCACTCCATAAATTTAAATCTTCCCGTCTAAATTATTTGTATTATAGGTGTCTTTTGAATCTGTCTGTCTGATTAACTGCATTTTGTGTATTGTTAACAGTCTTTCCTCACAAAGTTTTATTATTGATGAAATGGAAGTAACACTGATGAAGCCATAGAAATGGGGAGTGTGAAATGTTCTTCTTTAGCATGTGTTTATTGTATTTGATGTCCACCAAGTTTTTGCTTTCTTGTTTAATTCAAAGTCAACTTTTACATAAATTTGCAAACTGTGTTACACTTGTCACTTACATAAGTTTAATTATTGATATTAAGATAGCCTAAATAATCTTTTCATTTACTGATTGATATAGGGTATCGCTGGGAACGCCAGTTAGTATTTAGAAGCAAGCTAACTATGCACACTGCCTTTGACCGTAAGGACAATGTACATCCTGCAGAGATAACGGCACTGGGTGTTTCAAAGTAAGATATTTTATTTAAAAAAAATTGAACCTAAAATTATTAGATAAAAATGACTTAGTCTAACATTGATTACCCTTCCTGATGGATCATCTGGTTGTCATCCATTCTACCAAAGTTCAGCAACATTTTTTCGAAGATTATATTATATGTGTGCTATATGCTGATGCATGCCGTGATGCCACAAGATGGTTACCAAAGCATGCTAGTACCCTCTTGTTTTACAGCTTTCATATTTTGGATCATAATAACATGACTACTCATTATTAAGCAATTTTTCTGCATTTGTTTCATAGTTGCAGCCTGACCATGGTGGCCATTAAGGGACCATAAGAAAATATCAGCTATGAAAAGTATTAATCTTGTATAGTAATATGCAATAAGTGATCAAACTTCGTTGCTAGTTTCTGATTTGTGCTTACTGGTGGATTGGGGTGTAACTGACAGTTCTAGGGTGATGTGCAGGTGAGTACAAAATGTGTGACATCACAGTATGTCATTATCTAGCACTTTACACTCCTCATGCCCTGGATTATCCAAAAATGTCAACTGATTTTGACTGATGGAGAGATGATTCCAGTTGTAGGACTCTACAAGGAAGGTCCTCTTGTAGATGATCTTTAAATACAAGAATTTATTTATCGATACTGTATGGATTTTGGATATATATTGGGTAATCAAAACTTTAGGTAATCGAATACCTAAAGCTCGACACCTAAACAGTGAAAGCTGTAAACATCGAATGGCCACTTGCGCAAATTTTTTCATAGGGGGGAAAAATTGCTTGGCCATTATCGGGAATCTGCCCTTTTCTCCACTGTAGAGTGATCTTGGAGTTGGTATATTTAGTTGGGGGGGTGCCATTCGATTAGGGTTTGAAATTTTTTTTTTCTCCGGCAAAGTAATTCGCGGAAGTGGCTGTTTGATGTTTACAGCTTTCACTGTTTAGGTGTCTAGGTTTAGGTATTCGATTACCTAAAGCTTCGACTATATAATACAGATCCTGCATTTTCTAATTTTTGTATGCATGCTTTAATTTTATTTCCATTTTATGTTGCATGTTCTTCATGTTTCACTGTTGCAGTCATCACCTGTGGGTTATCCTTGCTGCGGTAGCCCTCGGCCGGCCCGAATACCAGAGTCAGTGTTTTTCTGCGTCGGCTGCTGTCGCTTACTGTCTGCCGTCAGTGCTATAAAGGAAGACAGCCAATGCCATTACATCAGTCTTTCTTGCCACACAGCCCATAGCTAAAGCAGTTCACAAGTGTGCCAGTCGGTTGCTACCAGATTTTGAATTTCAGCTGAAAAAGTCTAAAGCTAAGTACCCCGTTGGGGATCCTTTTTTCTTGCACTAACTGATGTCAGAAAAATTTAACAGTTGTCTCGCCTGTGGAAAGCAAATACCACACCGAGATTTCCATTTATACTGCATCACTTGTTTAGCCCCAAGCCGTGACGTCCCCCGTTGCTGGTTCTGTGCCCTCTTTTCACGCGTGAACCATTTGTCATAGAGCTCTTATTGTAGCCGAAATGGCATCTGTCAGCAAACAATCCGTAGACATTCTGAAAAAACATAAGGATAAAGATAGAGACAGACCACTCAAGGCTAAGCCTTCCAATGACTCTACCGCTAAGCAGGTTGTCAGTTCTCCGGAATTCAGTGAGGCGCCTTTGCAACCCCTGATGGTTGATTTGATATCTTTGCAAGCTTCAACTGAGACCCTTTCGGAGTCTAGTGTGCCGCAGACATCATCTTCATCTTCCAAGCCTTTGGTTGTTTCTGCCTCATTTGGGTCCAGAGCCGCGATGCAGGCACCAGCTTCCAAGGAGGTCTTTCGCACTACCGAATCTAGACAAAAAAAAATTATGTTTCTCCCCCTACTACCATTTCTCTCAGACTGATGGATACTCTTAGGGCTAGAGGCAAGGCCACTCCTAGGAAAACTACCTGTAGCCACCATTTTACTCCTGCTCCACCACCCCAAGCTCAAATGCTTAAAATGGCTGAGGAATTTATCACCCTTATCTAAGAAGAAAAGAGATCTTTCTCCTGAAATACTGACAGAACAGGATTCTGAGGAGTCTGACTATTCAGTTTTTGAAGAGGAACAACTACCTCTGACTGCTTATGAGGATTCAGATGCAGAGGAATCCATTCATTCTGCCTCCCCACCAGAGGATCCTTCCTTTGGGGAAGCCCTTCACACCGTCAGGGAGCATTTCCACTGGGAATCCCAGGACTTCCCTCAGTCTAAGAAAAGACTAAGAGTTTCTAGAGCTGCCACAGCAGAGACTCTTGGCCATCCCTCCAATCTTAGAGGTGGTTGATGATGTGTTTCATGAATCCAGCTTAACTCCTGACGCCCTTCCACCTGCTCCCTGAAAACCTGACAGGTATTACAGAATACCGGATTCTCACAAATACCTGTACAGAAATCCTGCTGCAGACCTGGAGGTCATTACGCAGGGACCTAAAGGAGTTAAGGCTAGTTCTATAAAGAACCCTATTCCTCCTGACAAGGATTCCAGAGCTTTGGACTGGTGGGGTAAAAAAGTATACACCTCTGCAACCTTAGCTTTCAGAGCTCACAACTGTCAGTTCCACGTGTTAAAATTTCAACATCACACTTTGGAGCTATTAAAACAAAATATTTCTACCTTTCCTGACTGTGCCAATTCAAAAGAGTTAGCAGTTTACTGCACTCTACTTGTCAAATGGCTAAACACTCTACACTGTGGATATGACGCCCTAGAAGCTGCAAGCAGGGCCGCAGTGTCAGGATCTGTCATTAGGAGACATGCATGGTTGAAAGAACAACCTCTCCCTAATCACGTCAAATCTAATTTACTTGATGCACCTTTGGATAAGGACTGATTGGAGTAAAAGCAGAAGCGATGCTTAAAAAGATGGAAGGCAAAGCAAAATCTATGCACACAGTAAAAGATTTTCTTCAGGTACCACCTCCTAGGTTCAGCAGGAATTTTCCCTCTAAACACTGGCCCTTTCCTGCACCTAGCAGACAGGGGCAAGGTAAGCCCTGCAGGGACAGACCACCCAGACTCCTATCCCAGGGTCAGCAAAGAACTAAACGGTGGACCACTTCTACTCCAAAGGCAGGGAGTTTTAAGCCATCTCTGTAGGGTAAAAATCCCTCAAGGACTCCCTCCCCCCTTTCTACAGTCCTTCCACTCACCAAGAACCATTGGGTCTTAATGGCCTTTTTTCAGGGATACGAATTTTCCATCTACTAACTCCCAATTCCAAGAGGGTACCCTTATCTCAATATTTCTGAACAGGGGCACTGTAATATGTCCAAGCTCACTCATCCCTAGGGGCAGTGGAACTGGTCCCCTCAGATCAATCAAGCAAAGGCTCTTACTCCACACTAGTCCTTGCTTTTAGGATAGAGGATGCTTGGCTCCCCTCCTTGGATCTACCCATTCAGAACACCTTCATGGTGATCACCAAATTCAAAATGCTAACTTTGCAGCAGTTGCTGCCTAGGCTGACCAAAAATGCATGGTTAGTTACCCTCCCTCTACAAGAGTCCTTAGCCCTGGCCATAGCCTTTGGTGGACAGAAAAACATACAAATTTACCCTTATTTGGACAGCTGCGTCGTTCAGGCAGATGGCAGAGAATAGCTACTCAAAGACCCCCTATTTATCAGAACCCTCCCAACCCTCTCAAGATACACCATCTACTAGAAAAAAATCAGAACAAAACACGCTCCAGGAAGATCATTTTCTTGGGAACACTGCTGCACACAGCAGACCAAATGGCCTTCCTATCCCCATAAAAACAGAGATTCCAGCAGCTCTTTTTCAACAGCTGGCTTTCAGACTTAGCCGCATGGCGAGGAAATCCCTGTAAGCCTTGAGGTACATGCCATCTTGCATCCTTCTATTTTCTCTGGCCAGGCCTCACATGAGAAAACTTCAGTGGTACCTAAAGAGCCTTTGGAGTCCACACTGTCTTCCTCCAGGGACCTCTAAACCACTGATCCCCTGTATAGGGGCTGAGTTTCTCTGATTGGCAGGGGCCCCTGCCCAGAACAAGGGTCTTTCCTTCAACCTCGGCCCAACCGGGTAGACCATTACCACCGATGCCTCAGACATAACTTGAGATGTTCACCTAGAAGGCAAATGCACCCAAGGTCTTTGGGATGCCCAGCACCTTCCCTTACACTTCTACCAGAAGGAAATCATCGCAGTACAAAAGGCTCTGTCATCCTTCAAACCCCATCTCAAACCAGGGGTTCTCCTAGTCAAAACAGACAACACCACAGTAATGTGGTACACCGACTAACAGGGAGGGACCCTATCTTACCATCTGTGCAGGCTAGCAACTTCTTCCATGGAACTACACCTGATAGCCAGTACCCACCTGGGATCAACCACACCCTGCCAGACCATTTAAGCAGAAACTTCCTGGACCCCCACGAGTGGGAGATATACAGAAAAATCCTTTTACAGTCATCCAGGAGTGGGGATCTCAAGAGCTGAATCCTTTTGCTTCGCATCCCAACCAGCTGTGGAAAAGATTCTGTACCAGGGAGTATCACCTCCTAGCATGGAAGGTGGATGCCTTGACCTCCCCCTGGAACACTCTCTTTGTGTACTCATTCCCTCTTATCCCCAGGGTACTGGTCAAATTCAGGGAGGAGGGACAAAAGGCCATCCTCATTGCTCCAGACTGGTCCAGACAACGTTGGTACCCCTTACTGAGCAGCCTGACTCTACAGCCTCCCAGCCAGTTTCCCCCTGATCTTAGAACTCTTAAAGGACAACGGGATATTAAAGCAGATTGCTCAACCTACTGTCTCTTTTAGTCCCTGTTCGTTGATACTGCCTTGAAAAATCACCCATGCAGCTTTAAAAAGTAATCCGCTCAACTGTTTTCCCTGTTAGGCTTCCTACCTTTCCATACTGTTTTACTTTCACTTTGAAAACCAAGTTGAAAAACCTCTAGCTGGCTCTGAAATGATGATGTCACATCTGCCAGACCTCTTGCCCTAGCTACCGGGACGCTTCCTCCCCCAAAGTGATGTAATCCCTGCCTGATTTGCATGCTGTATAGAAGAGCCAGTGGACCTCCCACATTGTGATGTCACAGCTGCCTTGCCCAGCCCACTCTTAACCTAGCAAAAATGTCAAAAATATAATCTCATTTTTCTGAAGAGCCCTTCTGATATCTGACAAAGTACAGGGAGATGCACAGTAACAGCTGCAAAAATTAAGAGCATAAATTTGCAATGACCATGCGTAGACATTAATTGCATGTTTTTACATAAGAAGCAGATGTCTGTCACAATTAATCGACAGCACTACATCAGATTACAAGAAGTATGCAATACCGTAATTTTCTTAAATCGCCACTTAAAAAAAGCATGTGGGTGCTGCCATGCAAGTCTGAAATATTTTGTGTTTATAGTGCATCATTTGTTAGTTATTTAACCAAACAGGAAGGAAAAATAAGTGGGAGTTTGATGTTTTGCAAAACAATGATTATTCCCAGTGCTATGGAGCTTGGTTCTAAACTTGACAGGAGGAGTCAAACAAAAAAATCTCCCACTGTAGGAAGGAAAGGCTGACATGAAAACAGTATATTAGTCTGGTCACCTGCTGTGAGCTGTCATTCACATACAGATAATGGGTCAAATTTCCCTTAGCTCTTTGACAGCTAGGGAAGGGGGAGGGGAGATGCCTTGAAGAACTAGATTTCAGCCTTCACAAAAGAAATGAAGTTAGCATTTCTAAGAAGAAAGAGCAATAAAATGCACTTTTCAGTTCTGTCCTGTAGCATTTGCACTGCTTGTGTTTGAAGTAGTCATTGAAAAAGGATAAAATTTTAACCAAAAGTAGGCGAGTATAACACAGCAGTTAATGCCTGTAAAATCAGTGGACTGACAGGAGCTTTAGGGAAAACAGGGCAGATCTGATGCAATTTTTTGGAGACAAACAATGCATTCTGGGATACTTAGAGGCAGACTAAACAGTCAGAATTATTTCAGGATGCCAGACCCCATGTGATCAGAGTCAGAAATTGCATATAAAATATCTAAAAAGCTCTAAATAGTCCCAAAGTGGTGTTAAAATGTAGGAAGCACCAAACCATGATGAAATAAACATGTTTTTTGAGTCTGTGGGTGCAGTTGTCCTTTAACTCAGGGGGGATGCTGCACCCAGACTCTCAAACTATCAGCTTGGCCAATACTCAAAAGGCAGACTAGGGGCCCCTGTTAAGCAAGCAGGTCCTACACATTATCACAGAGGCCAGATGGCCCAGCACCAGAAAATCTTACGCAGGAAAATGGAAAAGATTCTGCTCTTGGAGCCAGTCCAGAGGGGGGCAATCCCTCACCATCTTCCATCCCTCTTATCCTGGACTACCTAGAGGAGCCACTTAATACTGGCCTTCTCTTCTCCTCTATTAAAATCCATGCCTCAGCCATTTCAGCTCTTTTTTGATACAGAACAGCCCTTGTTATTCCACCTTTTGATTTAACAATGCATCCGAGGTCCTTCTAATATCGGACCTCCCAGAAGGCCTCCCACTCCACCCTGGGACCTGAATTATGTTTTGAGGAAAAAACAACTCTACCACACTTTGAACCTGCTGCGTCAGCAGAA
The DNA here is from genome assembly GCF_019279795.1 of Protopterus annectens. Lineage (NCBI taxonomy): Eukaryota > Metazoa > Chordata > Ceratodontiformes > Protopteridae > Protopterus > Protopterus annectens. The sequence continues at coordinate 36,494,207 of NC_056751.1, read as the reverse complement.
CTTAGATACCTCTCCTGAAAGACTGCTTTTCTCCTAGTTATAGCCTCAGCCAGAAGGGTCTCACATCTTCAGGCATTGATAGCCATTGAGCTCTTCATCTTCTTCCAGGCAGACAGGGTCTCTTTCAGGACTAATCCCTCCTTTATACCCAGGGTGGTATCTAATGTAACTGTCCGCTAAGCTATACCTCTACCCCCCTTCTTTCCTAACCCTCAAAACAAGGGGCAAAGAATTCTGCACTCACTAGACATGCACAGACAGCTCAGATACTATCTGGACCATACTAAATCCTTCAGGAAAACAGACCAAATCCTTGTCAGCTTTGCCCCAGGGGCAGAGGGGAAGCCCATTTCCAAATTATCCTTTTCCCAGTGGATCTCGCACTATATCCATTTCTGCTACACTTTGCATGGGAAACATTCCACTAGGGTAGCTCACCAAAAACTGCCAACGGGTCAAAGAAGTAACTAAAAACCAAGTGCCATGACCCTGGAAGAAAGAACAATAAAGCTTATGGACAGGACGACTTAATCAAGCTTTGTATCCCTTGATTTTAACAGTGTAATCCACAGAAACTCACAGGATAATAAGAACACCAAAGAACAAAGCTTGTCAGCCGTTTAAACAGTTTAATCCAAGCATTCACTTCACAGAAAAAACACTGATATCACACTAACTCTCCATATGCAAGTACGTTTTCGTTTCAAAAACTTCCTCAGATGGCTGGTAACTACATCAGTGCATATATATATATATATATATATATATATATATATATATATATATATATATATATTTACACATCAATTATTTAAAACCACCAATCTCATGCTGCATAGGAAATGAGGCATAATTTAATATTATGTCATAAAACATCTAAAACACAATCTAAGTGCCTTATTTCTAGCATAAAAATACTGTTGGCCTAATTATACTTATGATATCAATCAACCAACATACCAGTTATCTAAAAGTTTACTTTCCTATTATCCTGTGAGTTTCTGTGGAGTACACTGTTAAAATCAACGGATACAACGCTTGACTAAGTCATCCTGTCCGTAAGCTTTATTGTGCTTTCTTTCAGGGTCTTGGCACTTGGATTCCACTAGGGTAACCTACACTTCCTCAGCATTCCTCAGAGGAGTTCCCACCAGGGACATCCTGTAGGCTGCCACCTGGACTTCTGTCTATACCATTGCCAAGCTTCCCCACCTACCTCTTTTCTTTAAGGCCAGGGCAGGGCTTGCCTCTGAAGTTCTGCAGGGCATGCTGACCCATTGCTAGGTCTCTTACTAATCTTACCACCCCTCTCCTCAGCTTTGGGAATCCTTCCACAGGTGATGACCACAACAGTGAAACACGAAGAACATAGTACTATTGTGTACACTTACCATAAATGTAGATGTTCGTGTGTATTGACTGTTGCAGTCCTGGTTTCTCACCCTCCTTCCCCCTTATATCTTCTTTCTTTAGAGAGACATCAATTTCTAATGGTGGCCTTTAGCCATCAGGACCACTTTACCATATTTACTTGGGCCTCTGACTGGTTAGGGCAATGGCATCAGCTGCCTTCCTTTGTATCACTGACGTCCGGACGTCAGACATCAAGCGATGGCAGCCGACACAGAAAAACATTGACTCTGGTATTCAGGCCAGCCAAGGGCTACTGCAGCATGGATAACCCAAAGGTGATGACTGCAACAGTGAATACATTAGAACATCTACATTTATGGTAAGTGTACACAACTGTACTTTTTCTTTTCTGTCACTTAGCTCATTCCTTTGAACTTTATTGCATTCAAATGAAGTTTCTGGGAATGATCTAGCAGTTTTTCATTAAAATCTTTCTGTCTCTGGAGACTTCCAAGATGGCTGCATATTGAGTAACAGTTTAATTTTAGCTTTCCTAGTGTGAAAACAGAAACTAAGCAGAGAAGCCAGTGGAGTTTTGTGTTTATGGGTAAATTTCAGTAAATGGCTAGTAAATGCACTGTCCGGATGCTATGAAAAAAGAAATATGAAAGACCTGAAGGAAATTCAGCTACAAAAAGTGAGCAAGAAACAGTGACTGGGGAAAGTTCTACAGCTGTTCAGCAAAAAGCAATGCAATCTTCAGACATGACTTCCAATAATCTACAGGAAGATGCAAGACAACTGCATACAGACTTGGTTAAAATAAACAAAACACTGATGGAGTATATCAGCACAAACAACAAAAGGCTGGAAAAATGGAAAAAGCTTTAAACAGATATTCAAATGAGATGATAAAGCTGCAACAATCAGGGGTAGAAATGAAGAAAAGGCTGTCTGAATATGAGACTGTTCAAAAAGAGATGTTTCAAAAGTAATAGAGTTAGAGGAGAGAGCATGTAGGGGAAAAATGAGAGTTTCAGCTGTAACATAGAAGCTGGAGGGAGCGGACTGTATTAATTTTATGAAAGCACAAATAAGTAACTAGACAGGTCTTCCACAGCAGTAGTTGTTAACTGAAAGGGCACATCGTCCACATTCTCCAAACCTGGCTATGAGGAAGCAGCCTAGATCTTTAGTAGTAAAGATGCAATCCTACCAGCAGAAGGAGTTGATTCTGACAAAACTGTGGCGGTAGGACAAAGTATTAAAAGTGGGAGACAGCAGAGTGTTTGTGGAGAATGATTATTCATTGTACACCAGGCAGAAGAGGAGTAAATGTATTCTGCTGTTCAGGGAATGTCGAGAAGCAGGTGTGAGATTCAAACTGCTGTACCTAGCTATCTTCAAAATATTCTTCCCTGGGGGGGAGAAAATCATTTTTTGATGAAGTACGTGCTAAGAAGGAAATACAAAAGTTTGTCCAACAAAATGTGAGCTGTGAAACAGAAGGAGATGCTGCCACAGAAACACAGCGCCAGTGAAACCTTTTCCAGTGGTTCAATGGAAAATGCTGGAGAGAAGGAATGGAGCATGAGAGTTGACTAGAAGAATTGAGAATCCATTGGGAGTGAAGCAGAGACAGGATTTTTGAGATGGAAATGAACAGAAATAAAACCAGTAACTTGGAAATTGACAAATGTGGGATTACAAAGCAGTAGTTATATTTGTGAAATAACGAAAAAATCTGGAAATATTGGACTGTTTATGGACTTTGTTGGACTTGGGGGAGACTCTTAATGACATGAGGTAGAGCATATACTTTAATGTTAAGAAAAATACTTGGGGAGGGGAAGAGGAGGAAGTTAACTAAGTAAAACTTTTTCCTTAATAGTACCATTCTTATAGTGTATCATTTTCTTTGCCTGCTGTAATGTAAAGTTTTCTCAAGTTGTTTTTAAGTGTAATGGGGATACCATTGTAAACAGGTGCTCCTGATTTTTTTCTTGTCTATTTTTTTTCTTTATCCCTTCTCCCATCCTCCTTGTTCAGTTTTAAGAAATGTAGGCACTGCAGTGTAAAAAAAAGCCTGGTTAAAAGAGCATGACAAAAGAAAAAGTATGTGCTTTTTCTCATTCTTGCATGGCGGGATGACTAGAGTAACACCCTTAGTTTGATCTGTAACAAGTTTTAAGAAAAAGCAAGCAAATGAAAAAGAATATTGACTATTATAAGGCTTTTATTCTAGTAAATAAATGTATGCTTAGTAGCAATTCTTTATCTGGTCCTCATGTCTCCATGGAGACAATCTGATAAAGAAAAATCGGCTACAATCTGATAGAGAATGGCTAGAAAAAAAGAGATACTTTCTAGGATGTAATGTTCTCTGAAAGCATACAGGTGTTTTCCCAGCTGGGAGAGCTATAAAGATAAGACAAAACCAGACATGTCTTAGGATGGATAACCTTTCTTTTAGGTTAACTCAAGTCTGTGAGTGTGGCTGTCAGTTTGGGACATTTGTTCTTATTAGGAGGGTAAAACTTCAATATTTGAAGATGTACATAGTTTTGTGTGTTGGTATTAAGTTAATAGGTTTTAGGGGTGCTTTTGGAGGACTTTCAGTAAAACAAAGTTTTAGAAAATGTGACATAGACTCAAGTGGATATGACAAGAAACAACTGTATAAAAGTTCAACCTGCCAGACAGTGTATGCATGTAACACAAAAGCTGGAACTAGACTTTTAACAAAAAAACTGTTATACATAAAAAGTAGGAATATTAACTTTAATATAACAACGCTTTTTGTAAAAACTTTAAATGTCATTAGTCTCACAGATAAATACAAAGAAAAGAAAGAGTAGTGAACTATATTAAACCTGTAGAGTGCAAGTAGCTATGCTACAGGAGACACCTTTGGAAGTAATTGAATATGTAAATTTGATAAAGGTTTTCAGGATGGTTCAGCAGCTATTAGAGAACATAGACATTTCTTCTGAATATATAGCTAGGAAGTGGGATAACATTAAAGCTGATTTTAAAATAGAGTGGAAATAAAAGAAAGGGGGATATGGTTAAGAAGTAACAAAAATTATTTAGAGGGACTGACAAATGTTAAAGCATTACAGAATAGGGGGAATCTCACAGAACAAAAAGAGAATCAACTGCAGAATGCTAAATGGAAAATAAGGGATTACCTCGATAACATGCAAAAGTTTTGAAAGATTGCTGTTAAGCAACTGTTTTTTGATAATAACTCTAGAGCACAAAAACTTAGCACAGCAACTCAGGCAACAGAAAGTAGAAAGGGTCGTTGTCAAGCTAACATGGACGGTAACGAGATCCTGTAGAGGTATTAAAAATATTTCGGAAATTCTATAAAAGTCTGCATAAAGCAGGAAAAGGTACAAATTGAAGAATTAAATATGCCAATGTTAGAGGTAGATGAGGCCCAATTACTAACAGTTAGGATATGAGGAGATGAGATAAAAATGGTGATGTATACCCAATATACAGGAAAGTCCCCAGGAATAGATGGTATTCATGTGGAAATTTGGAAGCTAAGAGGTAAAAAATGATAAAGATCTGGAAGGTTTTGTTTAACAGTATTTAAAGAGGAGGAGAAGTAACAACATTGTGGAAAATAAGTGGTGATAGCTGTAATACATAACGATGGTAAGATCCATCAGATCCAGCTTTATGCAGCCTCATTTCAGTACTAAACCATGATTATGAAGTGTTTATGTCTATGATGGCTAAAAGAATGACAGAAGTGATGCCAAAATTGATAGATATGGACCAGTGCAGTTTTGTGGTGGGGAACCAAAGATATGACAACATTAACAGAACTTTCTTGATTGAGAGGGAAGCAGAATGTAAGAAAATACCACTGCTGTTGGTGGGTCTTGATGGTGAGAAACCATTTGACAGAGTAAACTGGACTTTATGAGTGGAAAATGGAAGTATTTGCATTCCCTGATAAAATTGTAAGGTTGATTAGGAGGATATTTGAGGGACCAGAGGCGAAAATTAAAGTGGGTGGGGTCTTCTCTGATAATTTTTGCTTAAGCAGAGGAACCAGGCAGGGGTGTCATCTTTCCCCTTTGTTGTTTGTATTATATTTAGAGCCACTAGCAAAGAATATAAGGGACTCAGAAATTGAAGGACGTAATTGGTATGGTAGTCAAGAAAAGGTGGCTCTGTTTGCAGATGATATTATTTTATACCTTACAAAACCAGAAAAGCATATTACAGTGTTGTGGAACATTTTGAGACACTTTCAAATATTTTCAGGATACAAAGTTAATGAAGCTAAAACTAAGGCAATAGTGATAAATTAGTACCCACACACAAATTGGCTCAGCAATATCCATATTTATTGGGACATGATAAAATGAAGTATTTAGGAGTATGGATTAAAAATGACTACTGTGTGGCAGCTAAGGATACATGGGAAGAGACTAAACAAAAGATAATACAAAAACTGAGAAATTGAAAGCTCTCTCATATGGATATGGATAGTAACATACAAGCAGTTAAAATGTTGTTAGTCCCGTTAGTCTTATACGTAAGTCAGGCATATTTTTATCAACAAGAGGAGAAGTTGTGGATAGAATTTAATAAAGAGCTGAAGGATTTTATCTGGGAGGGGAAGACTGTAAGAATCAACTGGAATAAGCTAATTCTTCCAATAGAACAAGGCGGCTTGTAATTATCTGATTTGAAGGGGTATTTCAGAGCTACACAGTTAAGGCTCCTATACTTAGGACAGGCATAAAACTATAATTCAAGGTGGAAAGGGATGATGATGATGGAACAGGAGGGAGGCTCAAGAAACAAGGAGAAACTGGGATTTTGGATGCAACTCTCTAAGAAGAATAACAGTAATCATACAGAATATTATATTCATAAAGTAACAAAGTATTCTAAGAACTAAGCCAACATGGAAATGAAGGAAGGAGTTTCTCTAGATAGGGATGACTACAGTTAGGGATGTAGGCAATAGGCAAGAGAGGGCAGGAATTTATTGGAGAAAACTGGCAAAAGAACAAAGGTATTCGGTGCAAATAGCTAGAGAGGGCAAGGTAATAGAATGGGAAGATGTCAAGAATTTATTTTGACAGCAAGTTAGAGATTGCCTTCCCTGTCAAGGATAGATATCCGAGTATAGGCAAAGAAATGGGGGGGGGGGTCCTAAATGAAAGACCAGCTCTGGTAGAGTTTTTGTACAATCTAGAACAGAAGCTGCCATTAAAAAAGGAACAGTTAGTAGAGCATATAAAATATTGCATGATAAATATAAGAATCAATCAGAGCAGGTTAGAAATGATTTGGAAGAGAAACTGGTTAAGTAATTCAGAAAAAATGGGGGATATATGTTTGTCTCCCAAATATGCAAAAAAAAATCTAGAAGATTTAGGATTTTTGCTTAGAAATGTTTACATAGATGTTTTTATACCCCAAGTAGACTCCAGAGAACTTTTCCTAAGGTAGACAGCAAATGGAGGTGCGGTGGGGAAGAAAGGTTATTGGGAACATATTTTCTGGGAGTGTAATGAATTGGCAGACTTTAAAGATTCCCTGCAGACTCCTGTGTCAGAGATACTGGGTGAGTATATTTGTGTAACTAGGGAATTGATTTTTCTGAGCTATGATACAGAATTGGAATTGCCTAGACATAGTAATGCCTAGCTGCCAAAAAAGCAATTACTAGAAAATAAAAATCAAAATCTAAACCACTGTACTTCCTCTCCATGTCAAGCAAAGTACCTCACTAGCCCTCTTTAAGAGCAACCTGGACGACTGGATGGGAAACAGAAAATACACCCCTGGGATCCCACCTGTGTCCCTGCTGGACAGGGAAAACAAGTGCTGACTTTGTGGGAACATGGGTGAAATTCTTGGCTAGGTTTATAAGCCAATAGCCTAGTATCGTCCTATGAACCTATAAGTAGTAGTGAATATAGTAACAGAGATAAAACAGCTGGAACTGAGATCTTTATAAAAGGGTAGGAACAAATTACATAGGAAAAGATGGGAATTGTACATACAGGACAGGAATGGGGTTTCAAAGAAGGCAGGATTTGGAAGAGCTATGTAATGTTTGACTGACAGTGATAGAGTAAAATATAAGTGATGTATAATGTTTGCAACTGACATGTCAGTATGGTTTGTGATGTAAAATGCTTGCAGTTGGGATTATGTCAATATGGTTTGTTTTCATTTATATAAATGTGTGATTGCTTATGTCATAAGTGATAATTTAATAAAGATGCTTCTTGTTTAAAAATAAAAAAAAAAATCTTCCTGTCTTGTATATAAGCGACCTGGGAAAAATTTCAGAATTGGTAGGCTGCAATAAATCAGTTCCTTCATATTGGCATTTTCCATGCATCAGGTTCGGAGCTCTTTCTTTGCTGTTTTATTCTTTTGCAGCTTGCAGACATTTTAAAAACTTTATGTTCTCAGCATTTTTTCATGTAGTGATGTTCTTCAGAAATGTGTGTGCTGTCAAGTCACAGACTAGGACCCACTACCTGCTCTTTGTATTTTAAGTAGACTCAGACTACCAGTCAGTAATTCATCTTCCTAAATTACTTTAACAGGATGGCTTTATCACTGTAAAAAGGCTGTGAGGATGGTGTTGCAAAGCAAAGAACAGAAAAAAGAAGCACTGCTTATTATTTTCCTTCTCTTCCTGGAGGAAAAAGTAGCACAGACGCTCACCATCCTGAAAAAGGAACCCCAAGAAATACACTTATTTTCAAGCTAGGTCTCTTTTGAGTTAAATTTCCATCATTAATCGGCAAAGCTAATAGTCTTAGACTTCTCACCAGGGTTGTTGAAAGCTGTTATGTCTTTGAAGCCTCCCTCCTTCAAGTCTCTACAACCACAGGCTCTTTGAAAACCTACCCTGGCTTTCTCTTCCTCTGATGACAAGTATGACTATGACAATTTTCTTGGCTGCATTTTCCAGGCAAATCTCTTCCATTGAAGGAGACTCCCTCTCACCTGATTCCCCTATAGAGGAGGCTTATTTTGGGGAGACTATACAGAAGATGGTGAAACATTTTGATTCAGTCCATGCAGATATCTGATGTTCAACAGATGTATTATACCTTCTTAGCGATAATCATCCTTGCCCTTCTCCAGTTCCACCTGTTCTTGAGGCTTTCCAGGACACTTTTCAGTCTTCATCCTTTGCATCTGATTGTCAACCAACAACTCCTAAGAGAGCAGACAGGTTTTACAAGGTCCCTGATTTTAAATATATGTATAAAGAACCCTGTGGCAGACCCTTCTGCCTTATTTTTCTCTTCAGACAAACTCTTCAAGCTTCTTCCCACTGCTAATGCTCTACCTACTGATAAAGATAGTAAGTCTGTGGATAGATAGGGAAGAAGGTTTACACCTCTGCTATCCTTACCTTTAGGGCAGTTAATTACCAGTCTCAAATGTCAAAGTATTTTATCTCTGTTCTTAACTCCTTAAACAAAGTTATCTTGGATCCTCCTTCACCAGACTCTGAGCATCAGATGCAAAGCTTACTTTCTCAGCCCATTCCAGACACAGCCTAAAATGCAGTTACCTGCTGTGGATGCTTCTGCTAGGGCAGCTGCCACTGGATCTGTTATCTGAAGGTATGCATGACTTTACAATCAGCCTATATATGAGCATTTTAAATCAAAAATTCTAGATTCACCCTTTGATAAAGACTTACTGTTTGGCCATCAGGCAACTATTCTACTCAAAACTCTCCAAGAGCAAGTTAAGATCATGAAAGACTGCAAGCAAATCTTACTGTCCTCACTTCCGATATACCATAGGAACGGCCCAACTAAATCTGCCTCCTTCATTAGAAGGGCCTGTGGACAGTCCAGAAACAAACCCTGTCCCCAGCCCTATTACCCTTCTTTCTCAAAGGCCGTCACTCTCCCTGGCCAGATGGGAAGCTTATACCAGACAAGTAGGTCCTCTCTATCATCAAGGATGGCTATGTCATGTCTTGGGAAAACATTCGCCCTCTGAGAGGCATGCCACTACCCCCTCAAAACCAGATATCCTTTATTACTGCTGTTATTCATGACCACTTGAATCAGGGTACCATCGAGCAAGTCCAGATAGAATTCATGCACAAAGGGTTTTATTCTAAGATTTTTCTAGTCCAAAGAAAAGAAAACGGTGGATACCCATCCTAGATCTGTCCATCCTAAATGCTTACCTGAAGGTACCTTCTTTCAGAATGCTATCTCTTCATTTCTCTCATCCTCCCACAGGCTTTCTTATTTGAAATGAGATGTAAAAAGAGGTCCTGCAAAATACTGAGTGACACTTCTCATCCAGCATATGGTTGGTTCACTAAACTTGCATCTGGTAGAAGGTTACAGAGTATCCACTGCAGGACCTCCAGATTCATGAACAGTTTTTATCCAACTGCAATAAGACTCATTTTTGCAGGCGTAAATCTAGATGTATCAAAATTGTAATAGATTGTTACTCTGTCATTCTTTTCCTTTTTTTCCATACAGTATTTTTATTTATTTATTACATACTAAAATTAATATATTCTCATTCAAGTGCAATGCCAGTCACTTCCTTATGTGCAATATCACCCAATCTCACCTCTGTGTGTAGTGTACTTTTCTTTTCATGTGTTAATCATCTAGTAGTGATTACTTTTGTACTGTAGTTATTGTTTATTCTTTAATATCTATCATGTCTGTCTTTTTGTGTTTGTTTTCTCCTGTAAAAGAGCTGACATTCAAAATTTTGTTTAGGTAGCACTTGTGTTTCCTAAATGACAGTAACATTTCTTTGAATCTTTAGGTCTGAAGGATGCCTACCTACACATTCTCATTCATCCCTTTTGTAGGAGATTCCTCAGATTTTGTCTCTGTCCTTTCATATTTTCAGTTTACTGTTCTTCTTTTTAGTCTTTCCGCAGCCCCAGGAGTGTTCACAAAGTGCTTAGCACCTGCAGTAACTTTCTGCTGCACTCAAGGAATTCAAATTTCCCTACCTGTGCAACCTTCTGATCCAGACTATTTTGCCAGATATTCTTCTTCAGCTTCTTCAACACCTTTTATCTTCTGACAGGTCTGGGTTTCAGTATAAACTACAAAAAAATACCACACATGGTTCGTACACAGGACCTGGTGTTTTTAAGATGCAGACTTGACACAAAGGATGTTTATGACTTCCTGCCTCAGGAGAAGCTTCTCAGATTGTCCATTTACTTCCAGGACATCTTCTCTACAACCCATTGCTCTGCAAGGGAAATTCAAAGGACTTTGAGATTCATAGCAGCCACCGTCCATATGCTCCCTCTGGCCAGACTCCACGTGAAGAAAATCCATTGGTACCTGAAGTCTTTGTCGTCCTAGCACTGCCACCCCTTGGACTTCTTAATTGTCTTCCTCCTTTGTGTCAAGAAGGAGCTTATGTGGTGGAAGGAGCAGGTCATCCTCAACTCAAGATTACCTTTCACACCTCCTCCTCCTCAACAGGTTCACATGGATGGCTTAGACGAGGTGTAGGGGTCATGGACAGGATCACACCAAGTGCAGTGGAAATGGCAACCCCAGTTCCTGAAAGAACACATCAGCTTGACAGAAATGAGGGCTTTCAGGAAGTTCTTCAGATTTTCACCCACCTTTGGAGACCAGGGCCACTCAAAGTTTACACAGACAACACCACTGTCATGGAGGCACCAGGTCTTGCCAACTACACAAGTTAGCGCAGGAGGTATGGAATTTAGCAACACAAATGAACATCAGTCTAAATGCCGCATACATCCCTCTCAGGATTTTGTGCTAGCAGACTGTTTAAGTCACTTCGTGGAGGACCCCGGCGAGTGAATCTTGAACAGAAAGGTCTTCCACAACATCACATTTCATTGTGGCACTTCTTAGATAGACTTCTTTGCCAAGCAACCATTGGCTCCCTCCACATTCTGCAACAAGGACCCTTATACCACAGTCTGAAGGACAGATGCCTTCTGTTTGCAGTGGACAGGGAAATTCCTCTATGCCTTTCCCCCTCTGCTTCTCTATCAAAACTTCTTCTGAAAGTACAAACGAAGGCACCCAAATGCCTCTTACTGGCTCCATTTTGACCGAGGCAACAATGGTTCCCCCTGCTGTTTCTCCTGGCAAAAGGAAATTGCAGGAAGATTCCTCTGCACCCGGATCTGATTACTCAGCGAAAAGGATTGCTACTCCACCCAAATCTTCCATCCCACAGCTTAGTCCTGTAAATGATAGAATTTTAATCCCTCAAAGACATCTGTTCTTTGAAGAGGTGGTACAAGTCCTGCAAGAAAGTAGGAGACCTGCTGTCCTACTATCAGAAATTCTTACTTGCTAGTTGGAAAAGGTTTTCCTTCTGGCACTGCAAACATAGTCAGATTCTGCTCTTAGCACAGATCCCTACAGTACTGCAGTACCTCTATGATCTTCTTCGATCAGGCTTAGCCTGCTTGTCTGTAAAAGCTCACTTATGTACCCCTTTTAGCCCTCCACTTATGGCCAGGCCAGAGGTCAAGCTTTTCCCCAGGGGAGTTCTGCATCTTAACCCCCCAAGGAAACCCATCTGTCCTCCTTAGGATCTTAATTTGTGCCAGAAAACCTTCCTCTGCCTCCGTTTGACCCAGCTTCTTCTGCTTTCCTGAAATTCTGTACTTGAAAAAACATCCTCTTCTTGGCCCTCTCCTCTACCAGGTGGGTTTCTGAGCTACAAGCTCTCATGGCCATTCCCTTTTTCTTATTTTTTCACAGAGACAGGGTGAATCTCAGGGCTAACCCATCCTTCATGCCTAAAGTAGTGAATGAGCTCTCACTCTTTCAGGCCATTCATCTTCCCAACTTTGTTCCCAATCCCCAAAATGGGGGAGGACCTTAAATTCTCTAGACATTCACAGGCAATATACCTGGACAAAACTAAATCCTTTGGAAAGACTGACCAGCTGTTTGCATCCTTTATGTTCCCTGAGCTAGGGCAGCCAGTCTCCAAACAAACTATTGCAGCCTGGATTTAAAGGGGTAAGACCTTGCCTTCTAGTGCGGCACTTCCTCAAGAGCTTTCCACAATGGAACAGACTCCAAGTCTATCTTAGAGGCAGCCACTTGGTCCTCCGTACACACCTTTGCCAACACTACAAAATCGATGTCTTCTCTAACTCCAGAATAGCCTTTGCTAGTTCACTAACTGGACTGTTGGACAACTCTTCTTCTCAAAAGTCAACCATCCTTCCTTGCTTTCTTCATTCCTCTTTCAACTGTGGGAATCACCATTATGTCAGGAATACTGCAACAGTGATTTCAGTCAGGGCATAGTACGGTTGTGTAAGAACTTACCATAACAGATTATGTCCTACTGATCCTTTCCTCAAATGAAAGCTAAATTTACCTCTTTCATTAGATGGAGGTGACTGAGGAAAGTACACTTGTGTATGAACTTACTAAAAAAGTAGATATCCTACTGATCCTTGTTGCAGTATTCCATCCCACTCTCCGTCCCCCTTTCTCATACTCATTTCCATTTTCATTTGTCTCACCCTTTTTGCTCTAGCCTTTGCTGCCTTACATGGATATGGGAGAGTTTTCTTCCCAATTTAAACTTCACCACTGCTAGCTGACAAGTCTCCTCTCTCAGTTGTCTTCAAGCAGCTGGTTGGTGATTGAAGATCCACACTCATACGTCAGTCTACATACCCCAGCACATATAAGCTGAGGCTATGCGTCAGACATACATCCTAAGGAAGATAAAGCTTTGGAACACCTGCAGAATGTTAGCAGTGACGACCCATATGTCAGGAATACTGCAACAGTGATCAGTAGGACATCTACTTTTTTAGTAAGTTCATACACAACTGTACTTTCCTCAGTCACCTCCAGCTAATGAAGGAGGTAGATTTAGTTTTCATTTGAGGAAATGTTTTGCAAGATAGGTGAAGATATATGGTGGAACGACTGCCCAAGACAGGCAGCAGAAGATGCTGCAACATTTAGTGACTTGGTTACATATTAGTTTCTTCCCACAATGTTTCCTGTAGTAAAGATATCCAGAAAATGGATTATTGCATGAGTGTCAAAAATCACTGCCAGTGCCTTTTCATAAGTCTGGTAAGAAGCATCTATCCCAAGGATTTTTTTTCTTGGTCAGATACTACTTGGCAACATCTGGTGCCTGCTTGGTACGTGATGCTGTGTACCTTTAAGAGTTGTAGTATTATTGGATATAAGCCATATGACAAGGATGAGGTTCAGCTCTTGTGAGTAAAGGCTTAATGTCTGTGTGCATCAGGATATCTAAAGGCATCCATATCTTAGCTTGATGCATTGACTAATAGTCTGTTTGAATGCAGATCTGACAACACTGGTTGTCTTTGATGCACTCTGAGTGGCAAAGGGTTGCTTAGACATTTCAGTGACCATCTCTGGTTGAATTGAGGAATCTTGACCACTGGGGGAAGAAACCTTTTTATTCTACCTTACTGGCAGAGCTGTGACATTAGTTAAAGCATCAGAGCAGTATACATAAAGTTAAAAATCAGTCAAAAGGTTCCCATTATGTGATGTGTATGGGAAAAACTAATGGAAAATAGGAGTCTTTTCTTCAGTATGTGGTATTCAAGTGCTGCAGTAGTTTTTTGTGGTGCTTGTCTTTTCCTTATTAACCCATCACACCTATTGTCCCAGCAGCTACATTAGTGTAAGTCTTCACTTATGGCTGGTGCCGCTGTTTCCAGGGAAAGATTTTGTAAGCTGCTATAACTGAGTTGTGAGATGGAGCTTGATTTTGGAGGCCAAGCACCTCGTCATAGTATGGACAGAAGAGGATTAGTTACACCTAGCAGTCAGTTGGGCATGTGTGCAGTGATGTTAGCATATTTACTCAATGTTACCATATGTGCGAAAGTTAGATAGCTGTAGATAGATCTTCTTGCTTGTCTTCAGTGGGCAAAGAAGCCATTGAAGGAGTACAGCTGAAGACCATGAGTTCTACTCTCATTCTGTTGTTTCAGCAAGATTGAAGACTGCTTCCATTAGGACTGGAGGTTCTCCCTGTCAGTGTAAGTGTAGTCTCTCTCATTAACCCATGAATCCTACACATGCAGGATTTTTGCCTTCACATCCTGATTCATGTGGTTTTGATAATTTTCCACAGTTTGCATCAAGTCCATTTCCAAGCATTACTGTCTGGGATGCCCTTAGTGCCACATATATTTAGCAATTTCTTGAAAGTTGTATTGACAGCCCTCTTGAAGAAGTGGACTCCGTTTCTTTACTTTGGCAAATGGTTCACTTCAACATTATTTAAGGAAGAACTAGTTTAGTCTCAAGTGTATACTTTTCCTTTTCCAGCAGCAGACAATCCTGATCATTTAGGACAATATGACAGATATTTTCTACCCACTGAACTACTTTCTTATGTCATTAGACTCCGCAGTAACATGCACATTTCTTCTGTCGTCACATGTGGTATGGTGTTGTGTGCCATCTTGCTATAGTCTGGGAATCTTCATTTGTTCCAGCCAGAACTGTACTGAGAGTCCTGGGAATCACTGTAGGTAGAATAGTGGCTGTTTTTTCTAGTTTGTTTCCATTTGTTGATTTGAGTGTGTGTTCAGTGTTCACTGGGAATAGCAATTCATTTTCTGTATAGCTTTTATTCTTTTCACTTATTCGTTTGATTGCTGAGTAAGTGCGCTGGTCAGAAGGCCATTTTTAATCATGACCTGGAAAGTTAGCAACTTAATTGCAGAATTAGTCATGGTTTTCATATGTAAAATAGTATTGCAGAAAAAATAAATAAGAAATATTCACACAACGGTTTGCTCGTTTCCTTTGGGTGTTTGAGGCTGACTTTCAGTCGATTCTGAACAGTGGTAAGGTATCAATAAAATAAGATAACAGCAAATAATTGGTGAGATTCCCTAACTCAAGTTCATCAGTCATAGTTACAAATCCTGCAAACATAAAAAGTAAAGTGGAAACACCAGAAAAGCACAGTGAATCACAAAACTTGCTATAAAACCATTAAACTCCCCCATGCACTATGGCACAATCCTGCATATTATATATGCATGGATTTAATAGGTGTTATGTTGAACTACCTGTTCCTTTGTAGTGATGGACACTGTTATTCCACTGCAAGAATGTTAATGCAGTTGTCTAACTGGCTGTAGCCTGCATTGTCATTATTCATAATGGTACTGCATTTGAAGCATCTCATCACTGTTACAGTGACCTGAAGCATCTCATCACTGTACAGACCCTGGCCTGGGACTTGACAGTGGTCTTTGAATGACTCTTATGTTTCTGTGATATGAATTGTCTTTCAGGAAAAAAAAAATATTCCTGATAGCCATTACATTGCATGAAGGATCTGTATGTTGCACCATGGATTATGCACCTTCTAGCCAGATTCAGAGGAGAAGGAACAAAATGTGTGCTTGTTTGTAAGAGTGGTGTGCTTTGAGGCAATCTGCTGTCCTAGCAAGGCAGAAACCTCTCCCATTACAAGCAAGAAGACTCCACCTTACTTGGGAAAGCACAACTGTCTTCCCCTTTGGGCATTATGCACCTTTATTTTCATTGATTTTACTAGGAGTTTTGTTAAGGTAGCCACTCTTCCCTCTCTCACCCTTGTTTTTTTGGTATGTTGTTTGTGCCAGGTGTGGTTATTTGCTTTTTTGTTCTTCCTAGCATTGTCCTTTCAGGGCAAAGCCTCCCTCTGTCTGTTGCCAGTAAAGCTCTGAAGGGCTTGTTACCCTAATGTGTCTTTTAGTCAGTTATGCTTGAGCTGCCTGATAGTTTGAGCACATGCTAGGTGCCCTGAAGCATTGGAAACTGGCCAGGTGTTGTATCCTTGGCAGCTAAGGCTGCTGCAGCAGTGATCATTTGACCATCTACTGTCAAGGTAAGTGTACTTACACAGCTGTGCTTTCCAGATAAGGAAGGAAGTCTCTTACCATCTGCTGAAACTTCTGCTTAGCCTCATCCTAATCTATTACCTTTTTTCCTAAATTATTTGCTCCTAGTGTCTCAATTCCTTTGCTAATTTCCTCCAGTAAATTCCAGTCACTCTTGCCAATTTTTCTACACCCCTACTTGCAGGCATACATGCTGGTAATTTTCTTTCTTTCTAATCGCACACAGGTTTAGTTCTTAGAATAGATTCTGCTACTTTATGAATATGATATTCATAATTAATCTTATCATAATGATAAGATTATATATGGCTGTTTTATTTTCCTTAAGGACTTGCATCCAAAATCCTAGTTTCTCTTTGTCTTGAACTCCTCCCTGCCTTTTTGATCATCATCCTTTTCCATTTTGATTTATAACCTTCTGTTTTGAGTTATGTATATGAGCTTTAACTGCATAGCTCTAAGTTACTCCTTAACCTCGTTCTGTTGTTTTAGTAGGAAAATCAGCTTATCTCACATATGTATTGCCCTTTTCCCCTCCCAAATAAATGCATTCAACTCTTTACTATTCATAACTTCCTCTAGTTGATAAAAATGTCTGACCCATACAGTGGATGTAAAAAGTTTACACCCCCCTGTAAAAATACCAGGTTTTTGTGATATAAAAAAAGAGACCACAATAAATTATTTCAAAACTTTTCCCACCTTTAATATGACCTATAACCTGTATGAGTCAATTGAAAAACAAATCTGTTAGGGGAAAAAATAAAAAAAACGTACAATAAGCTGGTTGCATAAGTATGCACACTCTTAAACTAATACTTTGTTGAAGCACCTTTTGATTTAATTACAGCATTCTGTTTTCTTGGGTACACACCTACCATCAATTAAAGAGACTCCGATTAACCCCAAATAAAGTTCAACTGTCCTATCAGGATTTTCTTGCATTTACTCAGTTGCTTTCTACTGCAAAAGCCATGGTTAGCAGAGAGCTTACAAAGCATCAAAGGGATCTCATTGTTGAAAGATACAAAAAGATTTCCACAGCATTGGATATACCATGGAACACAGTGAAGACAGTCATCAAAAAGAGGAGAAAATATGGGACAACAGTGATGTTAGAAAGAACTGGATATCCCTCCAAAATTAATGAAAAGACGAAAACTGGTCAGGTAGGCTGCCAAGAGGCCTACAGCAACACTGAAGGAGCTGCAGGAAGTACTGGTTGTGTACATGTGACAACAGTCTCCCGTATTCTCCATATGTCTGGGCTATGAGGTAGGGTTGCAAGACGGAAACCTTTTCTTACACAGAAAAACATCCAGGTGTGGCTAAAATTTGCAAAACAATACATCAAGTCTCCCAAAAGCATGTGGGGAAATGTGTTATGGTCTGATGAGACCAAGGTTGAACCTTTTGGCCACAATTCCAAAAGGTAAGTTTGGTGCAAAACAGCACTTTGCATCACCAAAAGAACACTATCCCCACAGTGAAGCATGGTGGTGGCAGGATCAAGCTTTGGGGTTGCTTTTCTTCAGCTGGAACTGGGGCTTTAGTCAAGGAGGAGGGAATTATGAGCAGTTCCAAATACCAGTCACTTTTGGCCCCAAACCTTCAGGTGTCTGCTAGAAAGCTGAAGATGAAGAGGAATTTCATCTTTCAACACGACAATGACCCCAAGCATATATCCAAATCAGCAAAACAATGACTTCACCAGAAGAAAATTAAAGTTTTGGAATGGCCCAGCCAGAGCCCAGACCTAAATCTAATAGAAAATCTGTGGGGTGACCTGAAGAGGGCTGTGCACAAGAGATGCCCTCGCCATACTTCCCAACCATCCCAAATTACTTGTTTTTTACTGAGTTTTGGAGTCCAAATAATGGGGTGCCATGATTCCCGAGTGGCACCCCTTAATTTCCGAATTTCACAGCAGTTTATTTTTAATTTTTTTGTACCAGCTTTCAGAGCTGACGTCATCACATGCACGATGACGTCAGCTCCGTGAAACGGTTTGCCAACCTGTCGGAATTGAGCTAGCTGCCTAGCTCATGCGTACAAGCCAGAACAAGGGAATGATTGTTCCAGGCAGGAACAGAACATTATACTGCCGTACGTATGTTATGCTGCTGCTGGGCTGTCTGCAAGAGAAACAGAACATTATGCTGCTGCCTGCAAAAGAACCTATGCTGAGAGGAGGTATTTGCTGCCTGCCGCAGTACATATCTGTGGAAGTGACCGTTATCCTGGGAGGAGAGACAGTTTGGAACTTAAGGTACGTTGTGCTGCAGGTTTGGAAGGTACATTATGCTGCAGGTTTGGAAGGTTTTGTGTGTGTGTGTGTGTGTGTGTGTGTGTGTGTGTGTGTGTGTGTGTGTGTGTGTGTGTGTGTGTGTGTGTGTGTCTGTCTGTCTGTCTGTTTGTCTGTCTGTCTGTGTGTGTGTCTGTGTGTAAGTAAAAGCAGGGTACCGAAAACAAACAGAGCAGAGAAGTTGTAACAGGAAGCTAATCATGCAAGCACCAAGCGGTATTTAAGTATCAGGAAAAGGGATAAGAATGTGGAGGGTAGTTATAACAGAGGGTAAGAGCTTGTGCTATATAATCTGTGACTACTTCAGAAATGAGACGGGCTGCACAGGTTAGATGGTTATTAACACAAAGTCGCATCACAATCAGAGATTGCTCTAGGGAACGAGATTTTCAAGTTACTTTAACAATGCTTTTGTGGAATCACAGACCTGGTATGTGAAGGCAGTATGTTCTACAATGCAGGCAAATAAATTGTAGGAGCTCTTTCTCACATTCTGGAATGCGGTTTTTGAACAGTAATGTAGCATTGATCAGATGCCCGTATATTTCCAAAGACTGTATATTAGGATAAAAAAAAAATCAGCGGAGAAAGTGCACAGGTCCTTGTGGAGAAAGATAGTTCAGTAGATTTAATTTTAGCTTGCAGAATCATCTAGCCTAAATCTATGAGGGACAAAGAGTGATGAAAAGAGGACCAGCTATAGTATGACTTTCACTTTTATGTTGTAAGTGGGTGCAAGCTTTGCTCTCATATGCTTAAGTTTGTTTATAGCTACTTTTCCTATAGTAGTTTAGGTAAAAGAAAAGTTTCAGCAGCTGAGTGTTTAGTGTTTTGGTAGGAGATATTACTTAAAAAAGGAGGGGACATGCAGTTGTTTTTTTTAATTATATTTTATAATCCAGTACCATTCCTAGATATTTCCATGATTGTCCTATTTTAAGAGGACCTGCTGAGCTGCAGTTATAACATTGCCATATTTTTTCCTTGTTGAAACATAACTGCCTCTCTGTCAACCACCTGTTGTACTGAAACCATCATGTAGCTTTTCCATTAATAGTTTTAAAATGTATGCACTATGAATTAGAGTTACTTCATCTGTGTATTAGAGGAGGAGAATTCTGTTGGTGTGAAAATACATGTTGTTAGTAAATGCTGATAGTTCCAGTGGGTCCATGAAGGACTGTTGGTTTCAGTGCTGTTTAAGTGAATGTGAGTTTCAAGGGCAGAGAAGTTTTAAGGATAAGTCTGTTTTCATTGTGAGACAGTATTGCTTTGTTTAGCAGATGTCTATTAGTGTTTGTGCATTGTGCCTTAAAATGTAAAAATAAAATCCAAATAATCATTGTAGAAGTAAAGCAGTATGCACATTAGTGTTTATGGTAAATGTGGCGAAATAGCCAGGTATTGGGACATTGAAATGGCTGCAGGGGGACTCTGGTGCCATGTTTTGGTTGTCTGTTCTTCAGTTTGTGTTTGAAAATGATATCCCATAATTCCATTGGAGTGGGCGGGATTAAACAATTATGTATGTAAATTTTATGTTAATCAGCATACAGATTTGTGTCTGTTTTTCATGGACCTTGTCCAGATTTTTGATGTTTCCTGGTTGAGAGGTATGAGAGGTATGGCCCTCGCAATCTGACAGATTTGGAGTGCTTTTGAAAGGAAGAGTAGGCAAATATTGCCAAGTCAAGATGTGCCATGCTGATAGACTCCTACCCAAGAAGACTGAATGTTGTAATTAAATCGAAAGGTGCTTCAACAAAGTGTTAGTTTAAGGGTGTGCACACTTATGCAACCAACTTATTGAACGTTTTTTATAACAGGTTTGTTTGTTTTTCAGTTGAATTGTACAGGTTATAGGTCACATTAAAGGTGGGAAAAGTTTTGAAATGATTTATTGTGGTCTTATTTTTTATATCACAAAAACCTGGCATTTTAACAGGGGTCTGTAAACTTTTTATATCCACTGTAAGTAAGAGTAAGTGGACTAACGCAATGTTTACTGCTTGGATCTTACTATCAGTATCAGTAATCAGAAACTTCCAGTTTCTCATTTTGTCTGTTGTCTTTTGTTTAGTTTATTCCCACATATTCTTAGCTGCTGAAACAGAATCCTTTTTAAATCCATTCACCTACATAAATTATCTTATCCTGTCCTCATCAGTATGGGTCCTCCTGTACTAATTCATTTTGTAGGTACATAATTTACTGCTGTAACCTTATTCTTGCTTCTGCCCGTTCATCTGTCCTCCTTATTAATCCTGTTATTCTGTTGAGGAATGGAACTAACATTGTCTTACTCATAAAATCCCAACTGACTGTATTGAGTGCTTTCTCTGCATCAAGACTCACCATCAGTAGTGGTGATGTTTCACATTTTGCTTTTCTCTGGATTGTCATTATTTTTTAATGTCGTCAAATGATTGCCTCCATCCACAAGACACATGTCTATCAACTCATCAAATGATTGCCTCCATCCACAAGACACATATCTATTTACTCTGATAATACCTTTGCTACTATTTTAGCTAATGTATACAAAAACTCTTTATAGTAAAAGCTTAAAATTGAAATAGGTCTAAACAAAGCCAGATCTGAAGGGTCTTTACGCACTTTGAGTAATGCAGCCACCACATCCTTCTTCCAAAGTACTGGTTCTTCCCTTAATTTATGGTACTTCCCCATCTTTTAAATAATTGCTAAAGAAAAACCTTCTAGATTTTTGTTGCTGTCTTCCTTCCTAACTTCCAGATTTCCACAGGAATATTATATGTTCCTGGAGGCTTTCCTTTTGATTTATGCATCACATTTTTATCTAATTTCTTCCTATTTTAGCTATTAATATATTTGTAAAGCTGTTCATTATTGAGCCTCATCTTTATCTAACCTTGGCATACATATTTCCATTTGTGTCTTTTCTTGATTTTCCACATATATCTGTTTAATTCACATTTCTAAAAATTTCTAAAATATCTATAATACCTGAGTAGGATCTCTGGTTATGTTTCTTGTCTTAGGCTCTGCAAGTTTGGCTACAGATCTTTCTACATTCTGTTATCTAAGTCATTGTGCTCCAGAGTTATCAAAAAATAGTTAATTAATAGCAGCATTTTTAAACTCATGCACAGTATTTTCTATTTAGTACTCTGCAGTTGCTCCTCTTTTTGTTCTGTGAGATTCTCCTTTTTCTATAATACTTGAACCTTTGTCAGCTGTGACTAAATAATTTTTCTTTTTCCCATATTTGTATTATTTTTACCATGTTTTTCGTAGGTTCATAGGAAGTTACTAGGCTAATGGCCAGAGGGCCCTTACAAGCCTAGCCAAATTTTACCCTTGTTACCATGATCATCACTTATTGCCCTTGTCCAGAAACACATGTGTTACAATTTACAGTCACCCATCCATTCGTTCAAACTGTGTTTGAATAGGTTCAATGAGGTGCTCTGTTTGATGTGAAGTGGGAGTCTACTCCAAAGGTGTGGTAAACTCTGGGAGACAAATCTCTCTCTCCAGCAGGTTCTATTGATGTCACATACCAGGTTTAGGTCTTTAGAGCGAGTAGCCCCTGTGCCATTTGACTTGCAGATGTGCATCATTTCCAGTAAAGCGGGGTCAGAGATCCCCTTATACACAAGGCAGAAATCGCCTCTGAGTAGTCTGTATGAAACAGAATAAAATGACAGTAATTTTAGTCGATCGACATAGGATAGCTGCTGAAGATCTTGAATTGTCTTTGTGAGGAACCTTTATAGGTTCATAGGTTCATACTAGGCTATCTGCCCTGGGGCAATTATAAGCCTAGCCCGATTCTGTTTGATTTGAGTATACTGTGCCCTTTTTAAGGCTTAGTTTACTGTGCCTCTGTCTAATAGTGACACGGGAGTAATCCCTGGGACAAACCTATGATCCCCCATCCACCTATCGAGATTCTTCTTGAAGAAATTCAGTGAGGTGCTCTGCCTCACATGAACTGGAATTCTATTCCCTCTGGGTTATGAACCTGTCCCTCCAGCAAGTTCTATTTATTTCTGTGCTGAGGTTCAAGTCCGTGGCTCTAAGGGATTTAGATGTACTGAGGTGGAGCATGTCCATTAATTCTGGATTTGACATAGCTTTGTATGTCAGGCATAGATGCAACTGAGTAGAGCTGGAGTTTTTTTAATCGAGCAGCATATGGCATCTGTTTGAGACCCTTGATCCTCTTGGTGAGATACTTTTGGGGTCTTTCTAATTGCTGCAGGTGTCGGGTAAGGTACATCCCAAAAGGGGCATTGTATTCTATGATGGGCCTGATGAGGGATGAATAAAGGGGCACGATTACCTCTCTTGATCTAGATGTGAAACCCTTCATGATGAGGTGGGCTATGTAGAAGGTCTTTCTAACCACTTTGGCAATGTGGTTTTATCAACTTGGGACCCCAGGTCCCTGTTAACTCTCTATACTTAATGTGGTAATTTGTGGGCACATTGTTTTTGCCAAAGGGTATGACTATACATTTTGGCATTTAGCTTTAAACCATGGCGCTGGCACCAGTTTATCTGTCTCTGTGAGACCTTTTGAAGGATGTTTGTGTCAGTTGGAGAGTTGATTATGGCACCCAGTTTGCAGTGGAAAAGTTTATACCGAACAAGAGTGGTCCCAGGACAGAGCTGTGGGGCGCCACTTGTGACCGGTTTGAGTGGGACATGGCTCCAGCAACTCTCACTCTGTGGGTTCTGTCTTTGAGCCAGTTACCCATCTTGTGACATAGGGGTTTATATTTAAGCTGGATAGCTTATCTATGATGCTATTGTGTCAAATGCCTTTGCAAGGTCCAGATAGGCTGTGTGGACTACCTTCCCTTCATCTATGGCTTTGGTGACTGTTTCGAAGAAGTCAACCAGGTTCAAAAGGCAGGATCTGACCTTGACAAAGCCGAACTGGGTAGGATCTAGTGTCTGTAGGTCCCCAATGTCTTTGTTTATGAGTTCCATGATGATCCTCTCCATAGACTTGCAGACTAAACTAGTCAGGCTTATGCTCCACCTTTGTGGAGTGGGACCACTGTTGCGCCATTCTGTGGGCACATATCCTGTAGTGAGGCTGAGATTGTATAGCTGTTTTATTTGAGGGATTAGTTCCTCTTGGAGTTCATGTAGGACGAACCTGGTCGCCATCTGGTCCCATGGAAGCAGTGTTTTTGCTTTGGAGAGGGCAGCCTTCACCTGAGCATCAGAGATATTTGGGAGGCAGCCCTCTGCGGGATAGATACTTGCTCTTTGGGGAGGGTTTGCACTGAACCTGTCTGCCAGGATATGTCTGTGGGTTCAGTGTATTTTTATTGTTTAGAATCAACTCAGAACAAGTCTGGGAGTTGCATCCCAGGTTTCTAACATAACTGAAAAGCCTTATGATTGTCTTTGGTGTCCTGTGCAATTTTGCTGGCCTTGGAGGATTTTATGAGGGCTAGTACTGATCAGAGATGCCTTCCCTATTAGGGATTTTGCTCTATCATGTAGTAGCTTCCTCCTCCTGTTGTACAGTTTATTTATGGCAGGGGTCCACTAGACTGGGCCTGCCTCTTGGTTTTGTTTGGGATAGCATGATCCATGCATTCCTGGAGATGTCCGTAGAATTTATATAGGATTCTGCAGTTTGGGCCGTAGTTTCCACTGGCCCTGGGGCCTTGAAGGATTCTTCTGAGAAGTGAGAAGTTCGCTTTGAGAAGTTTTTCACTGTGGTTTTCTGGGCTGGTGGGGTTGGGATGTGGACATCCAGTGAAATTAATTTATGGTCTGATCTTACCAATGAGGGATATACTTCTGGTGTGGAGCATAGAGTCCCCATGTTGGTAATGATCAGGTCTAGTATGTTGTCCCCTCTTGTGGGAGTGGTGACTAGTTGTTCCATAGCATTTGAGTTTATAATTTCCAGGAACCTTTGGGCTAAGGTGCTGGGGCTTGAGTAGTGCTCCCAGTCAATGTTTGGGTAGTTAATATAATGGTGTTCAGAGAGATCTTCATGTTCTCCAATGTTTTCAGGAAAGCCGAGTGGGATTCCTGACTTTGAGAGGGTGGTCTGTAAGATGCTATAAACTGAAAAGCAGTCTTGCCCACTGTTAGTTGCACATGGATGGTCGTTGATACTTCGTGCAAATCCACTAACCTAGAGGTGTGGATATCCTTGATAAATATGGAAACTCCCCCTCCTTTTGTGGTTCGAAAGCATGATATGAGGTATAGCCTGGTAGTGCTGGGGTGCTCTCTGGAGCCTTGAACCAGGTTTCTGTCACTGCACAGATATCGATGTTCTCGAGCTTCGAGTGCGTGCATCTTGAGGTTAAGACTTCTGGCGTTTAGCAGCATTACCCTTAGTTTCTTGTTCCTTGTGCTGTCTATGGGGGTGGGTTTGACTTTTGAGCCTTGCCTAAAAGGCACTATGGGGTGGCAAGAGCCTTTGCCAATATCCGAAAGCCCAGTGGTGACAGGTGCAAGCCGTCCCTAGAGAAGCTTGTCGAGCATGTCATCCCAGGCTGACAGACACTGGATCCCCTTTGAATGACACCAAAATCTTAGCCAATTGTTAAAATCGATCATTTTGTCTTTGTACTGTGGCATCATTCTAGATGAGGGTAAGATGCTGCTCAAGGTCAGGGTCATACCAGCCTGGGCTACATGATCAGAGAGCTCCTCTATGTCTCTTTTCATGTAGTCCAGGGAGGTACGTCTCAGGTCATTCACACCAGCATGTACAATGACTCTCCATTTGCTGCAGGTTCTTAGAGAGGTACATGCCCAAAGGGGTGTTTTACTCAATTATTGACCTAATGAGTGAAGAGTACAGGGAGGTGATAACTTTACTTTTTCTCAAGGCAATACCCTTATGTATGAGTTGAGCCATATAGAATACTCTTTTTATTACTGTGGAGACGTGGTGATCAAAGGCAAGGTTGCTGTCAACCTGAGTGCCTAGATCTCTCACCACTGAATGCATACTTAGGGAATTGCCATTGATGTGGTAATTTGCAGGAGCATCGCTCTTGACCGAATGGGGTAATAACTCATTTTTCATTTTACCCCCCCCACCCCTTCTGAAGTAATTTCCATCTTCCCTGATAACTCTCCAATCATAAGCACTACCCATTCCTTAAATGTATGCCTTTTTAAAAAGTGAAGTAGGAAAGCTTCAGTGTCTCATTTTTGTATCATTCCTATCTCCTGTTGTTCTACACCTTGTATAAGACACAATTACTCCCAGAGGCGTAGCTGGCTTATCCAATGCCTGTTGCCACCTCCAGATCTGGAATTGCTTATTGGTTAAAAAAAAAATATGCAGTCTGACTTGGTGTTCCCAAAATACTGGACCCAATCATTTCCTGTTTCAGCACCCCACCATGCCCCTCCTTCCACAGTTGAGAATACAAAAAGAAAAAGAAACAACAAAAGAAAACCTATTTTTTCCTTTTAAACTATATCAAATTGCTTACTACAATGTAGCAAACAGATGTTACAGTTTATACCATGCATAGAGTACTACAGTGCTCAGATTTAACTTAAAACAAACTAAAAAAGTGTTTTTTCCTTTTAAACTATAACAAACTGCTTGTTATGATGAGGTAAGTTGATGCTACAGTTTATACCACACACAGCACTGCAGCATTGGGATTTAAACTGGAAAAAAATCTTTTTTATAGGATCATAGGAGGTTTCTAGGCTAATGGCCCTAGAGCTTTTTTCAGCCTCGCCATCATGTCCCAATTTTCCCAATTGTCATTGTCCATGGGCTTAGAATGGCTTTGGTATATTCCCGTGACTTAAGGAATTTGCAACCTGCCTTGTCCATAAAGGCCAGAGGTGACAAGCCAGGGGTGAATTTGTGATTTCCCATCCATTGGTTCAAATTGCATTTGAATACACCTAGAGAAGAGCTATGTTTCACATGCACTTAATCTCTGAGACACATACCTATCCCTCCAACATGTTTTATATCAGACAAAGTTTAGATCCTTAGTGCGGGTATTTCTAGTGCTGATTGTTTTGTAAGTGTGTAGCAGATCCATCAGGACTGGATTGGAGAATGTTTGTAGGTTAGGCTTAGATCACCCCTCAGTATTCTGTAGGAGATCGAGTATAGGGGCAGGGCATGAGGCAAATATACAGATGGCATATTATTTACACCCTGTATTCTTTTAGCGAGGAACCTCTCTGGCCACTCCAGTTGTCACAAATGCCTGTCGGGTACATGACAATTATTGGTCTACTGAGGGCTGAGTGTAGTTGGACTATGATCTGCTTAGATCTGGATGCCATGCCTTTGCTAATAACTTGCGCCACATAGAAAGATCTTCTCATTACCATGGACACGTGGTGATCAAAATTCAGGTCACTGTCAACCGGAATTTCGAAATTCCTTACCAGTGTGTATGCTTTTAGAGGAGTGTTATCAGTGTTGTAATTCGCAGGGGTAGTCATCTTTCCAAAGGCTCTAAGTATGCATTTCTTGTACTGAGTTTTCAGTCATGGTTCTGGGACCAGTTATTTGGCTGTGTCAGACCTTCCTGGAGGATATCTACATCTCTGGGGGATTTAATGATTCCACCCAGCTTGCAGTCAGTAAATTTGGTTAGTCAAAGGCCCTCTACATTTGCTTTAATTTCATCAAGTGACAGAGAGTTTTACACCGAAGTTTGTGAGCTTGTGTGTATAATACCCAAGTGCAGTATTGTGCCAAATGCCTTTGCCAGGTCAAGGTTCGTAAAGCAGATGCTATAGACTGTACCGCACACAAGAGCTACAACACTCAAATTTAACTTAAAAAAAAGAAACAAACCACCCCCACTATTTTAAACCATACCAAACTTTTTTTTGCTACAAATATAGCAAACAGATGCTACAATTTATACCACAAACGTGGAGCTACAGCACTTGAATTTAGCTTAAAAAAAGAAAAATTTTTTTTTTTCATTCTAAACTTTAGCAAATTGTTTGCTACATTTGTAGCAAGTAGTTACTACAGTTAGACCACACACAGAGTTCTAAAGCACTCAGCTTTGACTGCAGGTGCAGTATTGGCATTTAAAAGCCTGTATGCACTATTACTAAAGAGTGATCTGGATCACCCAATCATGCCTTCTAACACGTTGGGGTCAGGACAGCTGCCTTCTTTGCCCCACACTTGCTATGCTACTGATTACCCCATAAACTCTTTTGTTTCCATAATTGTAGACTTCAGAGGTAAGTAAATGTTGCCTAATGTGGTTCTCCTTTGTTGCCGAGTCCCACTGATCAGGGCAAACTTGCCTTGGCCATCAGTTATATGTTCTATGATATGGATAGGGAATCCTTTCCTCATCAGTATTAAAACCCCTCTCTCCCTTTTATCAGATACATTTGCATGGTATCCCTGTTTATAACCCTTGTCTATAAGGTCCTCATGTTCTTTGGAAAACAGGTTTGTTTTCTGCATTATTATCATTATGTTTAACTTATGCCTGCTAAGGTATTCTAACCTTAGTGGTTTTCTCTCTTCCCTGTTCATCTTTGTATTTATACTTTTGAAATCAACCTCTGTCACCTTTCTCCATGCTTCTTCCTTCCAATTCCTCCACCTTATCAACCCATAACTTTGTTGTCAACTTACAAAAACTTACATTCTGTACTATACAAGCTAAACCACCACCCTTCCTTCTCCCATACTTATTTTCCCTGTTGTGCCTCACAAGCTGCTAAGTAGAAAAGCCATGACAAAAGTCCTTATATTTTAATCTCCTCCCTCCCAGTTCAGATGTCATTTTCTTATTCCTTTATGTCCCCTTCATTCTACCTTTTTTTTTGTTTTCCCTTTCAGAGATTTCAATATGTTAGATCTTTTATCTGGTTTACAAATTATCTCACTATTTAACCTTTTCCTGTTTTATTAATTCCTGCTCATGTTGCCATAATAGGCCCATTTCTACCCCACCGTACCCCCTTAGGGTTATATTACTCTAGATACTCTCCAGTATACCCTCCTTCCCTGGATTTCCCTTTGGATTCGCCCATTAGTGTTAACCCGCCAGGTGTCAAATGCTCTGTGAAAAATCCTATCCCTGTTCACTTGTTTACTTTGTTTTACTAGATCAGTTTTTTCCTACAGGGGAAATAATTTTTGTCTTAGGTTACGACTGGTACTGTCATACTGGGAGTAATGGCACGGTTAGTGGAATTTGATAGTATTATTAATGGCACACTGGTGTATGCACATTGCTAGACAGGGTGCTCCTATATGAGTGGACAACAATCAAACTTGGTCTTTCTTTAAGTTCCAGATGCAGTCTACAAGTTACCCTTTCTTTGTGTTACCAGCTTGCAAAATAACATTGCCTATTCATTTACTATCAACAGAATTCCCATCCTTGTATGAGCCATGCTTTTTAAGACCCTCAGTCCCATTATATACAGTAGCACAATTTAAGTTTTATTTGGTGCTGTCACATTGTGAGAAGTGTATCCTTTATTACACCCTTCTTTTCCACTAAGCACAGCACATTTACACAACGGTATATCTGACAGGTGATTTCAGATGGTACCCTGTCAATTAAAGCTCCTGATGTTCTTCATTCCACATTGCTGCAGCTGCGTCGGTCAGAGGCGCATAGACTGGACGCCAGTACGTCAGGGTACTATGGTCGATGCAGAAAAACAGATAAGAGAAGGTTAGACTGTGCCAGGTTAGTGTTTGGGAAGTTGTAATTATAAAATGCCGTCGGATCTCAGTGGAGAGACTTTACTGTTACAGGATGTATCCTCTCAGGAAGTAGGCCAGGCTGAGGGGCTTCTCAGGTGGCTGTTCTTCGCTTCAGTGGGGTTTCTCCTAGTACTCTTTGCCTAAGAAACATATGCTTAAAATGGCAGAGGATTTGATTACTATGATAAGGGGTTCTATGCCCCCTCCTGATAAGAGGCCTAGGGTGGAATCTGAGTTTGAGAGTTTTGAGCAATGCTCGGAGGCTTCTGAGTCTTCAGCTGAAGACTTGCAGGAGTACCCTCCTTATTCTGATTCTGATGTGGATGATTCTACTCCTTCAGCTTACCCTCCTGAGGATTTTTCATTTTCAGAGACTCTGCATTCCATGAGGGAGCATTTTAAATGGGAAGGTCAAGATTTCTCTGATTCCAGGAAAAGGCTTAGGGAATTCTTGTTTTTACCCCAGCACAGGCCTTTAGCTATACCTCCTGTTTTGAATGTGGTGGAAGATGTTTTTGCAGAGGCTTCCTGAATTCTTTGCCTCCTGCCCCAGTTAAACCGGATAGGTATTATAGGGTGCCTGAAGTTCATAAGTATCTTTAAGAGTCCTAGGGCAGACCCGGAAACTGTCTCTCAGGGGCCTAAAGGTGACCTGTGGCCTCAGTTGTTAAAAATCCTGTCCCTCCTGATAAAGAGGCAAGGGCTTTGGATAGATAATTGTCAGTTTCACATGTTAAAATATCAGAATTATCTTCTTTCACAGTTGAAATCTAAGGTGGATGGAGTTGCAGGATTTAGTTCATGTGTCTGAACAAGTGGGTAAACATTCCTTGCAATGTGGTTTTGATGCTGTGCAGGCCTCCTCCAGGGTGGCTGCCACTGGTTCTGTTGCCTGGTTGAGAGATCAGAACTTAGCTGAGCATGTTAAGACAAGGATTTTGGATGCTCCTTTACAGTCTGATGTGTTGTTTGGTTCGCCTGTGGAAGCAGTTTTAAAGAAGATGGAGGACAAGGCTAAGTCTATGTAGACTGTTAAGGATTTTGCAGGTGCAGCCTCAAGTTTAGTAGAAATTGGCCTGCTGAGGGATGGACTTATCCTGCTTATGATTCCCAGTCTAGGGGTAGGTCTAGACGTGGTAGGGGCAGAGCTCAAGGTGCTTTTAGGCCTAGGGCAGGAGTTCACCTGCTCAGACTTCTGGTGAGGGCAGGGGTCAGTCCTGCAGACCCAATGACCTGCCTTTTCAGCTGCCAGTACCTTAAGCCTGGCGGCACCTCTAGGAGGAAGACTGTCTCTTTTCAAAGAAAATTGGGATTTAATTACCCAAGACAAATGGGTTCTGGATATCATTCACCACGGTTACAGGTTTTATTTCCATACCTTGCCTCCTTTCAAAGGCATGCCAGACATTCCTCCTCTACAAAGACAAGAGGCTCACAAGCAAATTTCTCAGTTACTCCAAATAGGGGCCATTCAGCCGGTTCCTGTGCCAGAAAGGGGCCTAGGATTTTATTCTCGCCTGTTCCTAGTACGAAGGGGAACACGTGGAGACCAATTTTGGATTTATCTATCCTCAACACTTATCTGGACATTCCCAAGTTCAAAATGTTGACGTTACAACAGCTTTTACCTCTGCTGGGCAAGGATCACTGGATGGTAACTTTAGATCTCAAGGAAGCTTACCTTCATGTGCCTATAAGACTAAGTTGCAGAAGAGCTGGAAATTCTCATTATCAGTTCTCTGCATTGCCCTTTGGCTTATCTAAGAGTATTCACAAAGGTTCTGGCTCCAGTGATAGCTTACTTCAGGCTAAAAGGAATTCAAATCTATCCTTACTTGGACGATTGCCTGATTCTGGCTCAAGAAAAGGAAGACCTTCTACAGCATTTGGAATATGTCATAGCAGTGCTAAGATGCCTAGGTATTCTGTGAACGAAATAAAGTCCAGTCTAGTACCCTCTCAAGACATGTGCTTTCTGGGTGTAAGACTGAATACAGCAGCCCAGATGGCCTTTTAACCCCGGACAAACAAAAGAATCTTTCCAGTTACTTCCATCAACTATCTCTTCAGTCCGGGCTGACTGCAAGGACAGTCCTTCAAGCCTTAGGGTTCATGGCATCTTGTATTCTGGTGCTTCCCAATGCCAAACTGCATATGAGGAAGCTACAATGGTATCTCAAAATGTATGGACACAGCACTGCCAGGATTTGGACACTGTCATTCAAATAATACCTTGCATTCAAAAGGAATTTTTGTGGTGGGCTCAGGAATGTCACCTAAACAAGGGACTCTCTGTGACCCGCCAGAGGTCAAATTCTAACGACAGATGCCTCAGACATTGCTTGGGGAGCTCATCTAAATGGAAAGTGGATACAAGACAAGTGGCCTGCCAGACTACAGCATCTACATATCAACATGAAGGAGATGTTAGCAGTCCAGTTTGCATTAATGGCTTTCAAGGAGTTACTTCTTCCAGGGCAGGTGTTGATTCTAACAGACAACACAACTGTCATGTGGTACATCAACAAACAAGGGGAACACATTCTTACCCATTGTGCAGGCAAGCAATGATTTTATGGGAGACTGCGCTAAGCTTGCAACTAACTCTTCAGGCAAGGTTTCTGCCGGGAGCACAGAACTCCTTAGCAGATGTGTTAAGCAGACAAATGATGGATCCCCAGTGGAAACTGGATCTTCATGTATTTCAAAAGTTGACAGTGTCCTGGGAACTCCAGACATAGATCTGTTCGCTTCTCCACTAAACCACCAGCTGCCAAAGTTTTGCACAAAGAGGTTTTATCACACAGCTTGGAAAGTGGATGCTCTTTCTTTCAGTTGGAAAAATCTTCATGTGTATGCTTTCCACCTCTGCCTCTTCTTCCAAAGGTGCTTCTAAAGGTCAGACAAGACAAGCCAAGGATGATTTTAATAGCTCCAGATTGGCCTCGCAGCACTGGTACCCATTACTGAGGAGTCTGGTAAAGAAGCCTCCATGGCCTTTACCCTTGATTCCACATCTGTTGTCTCAGAAGGACGGTCTGCTCAATGTCAAGCTTCACTCTCTTCATCTAACAGCCTGGCATATTCTGTTTTGAAAGACAGCAGGTCTCAACTTCCTCAACAAGTTTTAAATGTGATTATGGAAGCCAGAAGACCTAGTACAAGGAAAGTGAAAATGGAAGAGATTTTTATTTTGGACTGCAGCAAAGAATTTGGAGATTTCAGAGCCTAATTTGAGTGTGGCTCTTCAATATCTTACTGAGTTATTGGACAAAGGTTTGTCTTTCTCTTCCATTAAGATTCATGCTGCAGCAATTTCAGCTCACTATGATTGTGACCCACCATTGTTTTCACATCCTTTGTTCAAGCAATTTCTTAGAGGGCAAAGAATATAAGACCCAGAGCTCCTACTCCTGCTTGGGATCTCAATTTTGTGTTGGAGAAACTTACTCTACAACCTTTTGAGCCTGCAGCTACTGCTGAACTGAAATACTTGTCATGGAAGACTGCTTTTTGTTGGCCATTACTTCTGCAAGAAGGGTTTCTGAGTTACAGGCCCTTATGGCGGTTGAGCCTTTTTGATTTTTCATAAGGATAGGGTATCATACTAATCCTTCCTTTATGCCTAAAGTGGTTTCTAGTGTGGCTTTAAACCAAACTATTCATTTGCATGCAGATCCCCAAAATAAAGGGGAAAAATTTTGCACACTTTAGATGTACACAGGCAATGCGTTATTATTTGAGCAGGACTACGGATTTTAGGCAGTCTCAGCAGTTGTTTGTTTCTTTTGCTTTGAGTTCTCAGGGCAAGCCTGTGTCAAAACAAACTATTTCTAGGTGGATTGGGTTTTGCATTGCATTTTGTTATTCCCATCATGGCAAGGAGATTCCAGCTGGGATTAGGCCTCATTCCACTAGGGCTACTGCCACTTCAACAGCTTTTAAGGGGTGGCAACTAAGGATATTTTGGAGGCAGCTACTTGGAGTTCAGTGCATACTTTCTCTAAGCATTACCACCTTCCTCTCTACTCTAAGTCTAGGGCTGGTTTTGCCACAGCTATTTTGCAAGGCATGTTATCAGCTCCTGCTTCCTTATGATTTGCCAGCCTCCCTTACCTCTGCTTTGGGATTCTACCCAATAGTTAGGACTGCAGCAATGTGGAATGAAGAACATAGTACAGTTTTGTACCTACCATAAATGTAGATGTTCGAGGATCCACATTGCTGCAGTCCATCCCTCCTTCCCCTCTGTGTTTAGGGGTGGTTGTGTAGGTGAGGTTATATTCTGCTAATTTTGTATATTTTGTATATATCTATATTTTGGTGCAGATATGTTGGGAGTTTTTGGTTTTTGGCCTTATCTTTTCAGGGTCTTCTGACATCTGGGGCAAGAAAAGACTGAGGATATGACGTCGGTCATGCGCATTAGTACCCCTTTGGTATTCGGGCCGACTGGACAGCGGACTACCCAATAGTTAGGACTGCAGCAATGTGGATCCTCGAACATCTACATTTATGGTAGGTACAAAACTGTACTTTTTATTCTGACGCTTGGCAGCAACATCTGATTTCCACCGACAATTATAACCATCCATCATTTGTGGTTGCTTTTTTACCTATCATGTCCATCACAGACAGATGGGGAGAAGCAAAAACCGTAAACAACTCATTGTCACTGCTAGTAGTCCTCCTCTCTCTCACTCCAGTTAACTTGTCTTTAATCATGAATCACTTTTTCTTGTAGCTGGTTGATAGACTGCTCGGATATACTATCCTGGATCCTCCTGGTGTGTTTAGCCATCTGTATTTGATGTTCTTGCATTTGTAGTTTGAATAACAGGAATGGTTTTACTGGCAATCTCTCTCGCAGTCACCTACAATCCTTCTCCCTCATGGGTCTCATTCCTTACCCCATCCTGTGATTGTGAAGATCCCTCTGTAAATTGCTGGTGGTCTTGTAATTTCTTCAGGGTTTCTTGTTGGGTAAAAGATTACTAGGATAAACAGCTGCAGGGTGCATTAATAGTTTTGCACAACTTAAAGCACAGAGCAAAATTGTCCTTCCTCTGTCTCGTGATTAGGGAATAATCGTGGTCTACAAAAATCCAATTTTTTTTTATTTTCATTATCTTTCTTTTCTTCCATAGATTACCCAAAACCTGCTCTTTGAGCAAAACTGTTTGCAATTTAACTGCAGTTTGGCATGGGAATTGGGGCAGTATACCTTCACTCTGAAAAATCCTTTATGCCCTTTCAAGCAGGACAAGACAGTAGGAATGCTTGTCCTTGCATGTACTTTACACAATCTTTTCCCTTGCTGCCTTTAGGGAGATTAATAATTCAAAGGTTTTCTCTGTATTCACGGTCCTACAGTTCAATCATCTTTTCTTTTATTTCTTCCTGTGTTGCTTCTATCTCTACCAAAAGGAACATGGGGTCACTTTCATCTTTCTAACTCCTATAGCTCATCTGAATGGGAAGACAGGGTTAATTCTATTTCATTCTGTCTAACATCTATTCTGCGGACGTATTCAATATCTCATGGCTACCTTTTGGCTTCAAATTTTTGAGCTTCTTTTAAGTTTTATTCTTTTTTTGACATCTGTGTGCCATGACAATATTTAGCCATTAATCTTCCTTTTAGCTGCTGGGGTTACTCAAGCTTAACTTTATAAAATTACGATTAATGCTGGAGGGAGGAAAGCCAGCTGCTCATCACCTCCACACCATGCCAGAAGAACCCTGAATGGTTCACTTTTGATGTATTTTGATGCCACCAGACTCAAATTATGTGAGGTAGATATTGCCACAATTAAAACATTAGGTAATCTCTGCAAGGAATCTGCATTTCCCAGCATCACAGGATGCTGTTGTATTTGCTGAGAGGTATGTATTGCACAATGCGAAAAATGTTGTATAAAGCAGAAATCATATAGCTGAAAGTATTTTTACTTGGCTTGGCTCATATGTTTCTTTGTATGGGTATTATTTTATTTATTTTGAGGATTATCCCCATTGTTATTTTAGCCAAGCCAAAACATATGGAGATAAATGCCAGTACCAAATAAACTTACTGACAAACTCAAACAGCATTTAAAACTGTTGCCTTTTTTTCTTTTAAGTAGTAAACCAATTTTAATCTAGGAGCAAAGTATATTCTAGAAAAAATGGTTTCTCTACAGTTTTTCATATTCACTTGTACTGATTGTGTGATGCTTCAGTGTTATTTGTCTTTTATAATCCAAGGTGTATGCACTGTAAGATATTCCAAGGCCACGTGAGCTGTGTCATGTACTGATTCATATCCTCACTGTAACCTGTTTATTTGATTTCACCCTACAGAGACCACAGTAAAATCTTAGTGGGTGATGCTCGAGGCAGAGTATTTAGTTGGTCAGTAAGTGACCAGCCAGGACGTTCAGCAGCTGACCACTGGGTGAAAGATGAAGGAGGGGATAGTTGTTCAGGATGTTCTGTGCGATTTTCACTCACGGAGAGGCGTCACCACTGCCGGAACTGCGGGCAGCTCTTCTGTCAAAAGTAAGACAATTATTTTAAGTGTAATTTGTGCTTTGAGTATTATCATTGGAATTCAAAGTATTATTTTGTGTAAATTTTATTTTTATATATTTGGCCATTTGTTAGTAGAGTAACAAAGAGATTAAGAAAATCTTTTTCTTTTATAATCTGTAAAGTATAAACCTACATGTAATACTGGTAGTACAATAATAATTTGCAAGCACAATTTAGGGTGTCAAAAAGAGCATGATTTTTCTGTGAAGACTGTGTTACTGTATACTCATTGAACAACCATGCCTATCCTTAGTTGTTTTCTTTATTGAGTTCCCCGATAAAAATTAAAGTAAGAAAGCAGGCAGTGAAGTGCACCCACTTAAGCAAGCAATAATGTCTAAAAGGGTGGGTGTTTATTTAATTATTTAATTTATCTAGCTATTCTTTTGTTAACCAGATTAGCCCAAATAGGCTAGTGGCTTCTTTTCAGGGGAAACCCGAAGAGGTATTTGTACTACTAGGGGAAAATTGGCCAGGGTACTAGGGAACTTCCCTTACTGTTTTCGATAGGTACAGTAGGATCTTTTATATCCACCTGAACTGCCACCAACTCAACAAAGAGACCTCGGTTTAATGTCTCTTCTGAAGGACAACACACACAGGCATGTAGCACCCCCCCACCCCTTGTACTGCGCTGCAGTGTCAGCAGTTGATTTACCTGGTGTGGGCATACAACCCACAGCCTTCTGCATCCGAGATGAGTGTGCTACCTGTTGCGCCACTGACAATGCTAACGGCCGCCCTGGGGAGTATTATTGAGCTTAGATAATGGGCTGTCTGTTAAAATGTTTTGTATTTGTTTGTGGTTTTTTTTGCCTTAGTATATACATTTTTTTAATATTTTTGATGTGAAACAGTTTCTCCACATAATGTTTCAAACTTGTAACATATATAATTGATGTTGGAGAAAGTATTTTACATTTAATATATGAGCTGTGTAAGTATTTGATGCCCACACGCACACACACACACACACACACACACACACACACACACACACACACACACACACACACAGAAATGTACCAAATGATTACTGCTACTTTCTTGTCCAAGTATACTTTAAATGTCTTGTTGTGAACAAATGAATGAGAAAAAAAGAAAATCATACAGTCTAATGCATCACAACTCCTCCATCCCTGACACACAGCATACCTCTCAACTGCCCTGAATTTGGTGGAAAACCCTGATTTTACTTTTAAACTAATAGGATGCTAGGATGCCATGAAATTCTGAATGGCCCCTTTAAATCCCAATTTTATTTCCCTAGCCAGACTTATATCATCAGCCCATGATAGCAACACTGCTGGATCATAGACATTGGATGTGCTGACATCACTAGAGTCAGGACCACAACTGGTTTAATGAAGCAGGTCACATGTCTGTGATTCTGACTAAAATAGCATTTTTTTAAGCAGAGCACTGGACCAATTTAGTGGAGAATATGCTACATCTTTCCCCTTTTGCTGCCCGAACCTATCATGCAAGTGTGCTTATTGCACTGTATCATTTGTCATACAGCAATATATTTTAAGTTGCTTGGCTCAGTGCTGTCTGTTCTTTAGCTTCATGTCGGGATGCCTTTTTCTCATATGTTGCTGCCTATAGTTTTGCCTTTAGACCACCCTTGATAAAATTGTTCTCGTCCCCTTTTCATCATCTAGTCATGTACACTGCAGTAATATTTGCCCACTGGATCTACAAAATCTTGGCAAACACACAACACCTTTTTGTCTGCTTTAATTCCCATGTACGCCATAATTAATAGTTACATAACTTAGATTTTTATTCACTTAATTGACAGCATGCGTAGATACAATAATTTGAGTTCTATACATGTTTATTTAATATAATGTAAGCAAGCTGCATATGAACTTTAATTGTATGCATACAGTATCAATGAAAACAGTTTGACTCAGTTTGACTGTACATGTGTGTGCAGTATCAGATCAGAAGTTATTAACTGAGTGTGAATGTATATTCCACCAAGATTGCACAGTGTCATGGGTGTGATTAGAACATTCAAAAGGATCAATAATTTAAAGAACAAGTGGAGATCAGTATGTAAGATAATGAATGTCAGAAGTTTTAAGTCGCATCATACAGCAGATAACTGGAGAAGGAGGCAGTAAGAGGACCAAGAACAGACTGTGAAAGTCATAAAGCATCTCATTTTTGAAATATTTAGTTAATGCTTTGCATAGCCTTTTTACTTTGGTAATTCAGTTATTGCTCAGCTTTAAAACCATGATTGTTACAAATACTGGTAACATCAGAATCAACGTGTAGTCAGAGTGCTGTTGTAAGACAGATTAAAGAACCAGATTTCCACAATTACTGTATTATTTGCTCTTATAGGTTTGTATGGTTAAATTACTTGGCTGAGTGTCACGCAGTTTGTAAATGTGTGATGATAGTAATCGAACCTTGGATTGTGGGAAGCAGCTTGTTAACCTCACATAGACTTGATCCTTTGACAGACTGCCTGGCTGAGGGCCTTTTTTCTGCACTTGAACGTTATCACACAATCAAATATGCTTATCTTTTGCATCATTTTGCTGCACTCTGTTGTTTATTTACACTTTTATTTCTGAGCGACAAGATATCCCACAACCCTCCTTAAAGGAGAGGAGGTATGCTACTGGGTATATACATTTTAAGCTAATTAGATGCCCAGATTTTTGTCCTGATATTTCTGCTTTCCAAGAGCCTTTGCCCATATTTTCTGTCTCAGTGCGTTGAGAGGTATACCTCCCAGCTGTTTGTAATTTTGGTCTGGCCCCTGAAATGATTTTCTGGTAAAGCACTAAAGATTCCTATTAGTCAGTGAATGTAGACATTATAGCTTCATACTAGTTATTGTTCCGAACCCCCCCACCACCACCACCACACACACATCATTGGCTTTATCTCAAATTCGTGGCTAAAAAGATGAGCAGTATTTCTTTCTCTGTTGACATTGGTGGTTTTATCTTGAATTGTTGACTTAAAAAGTTGTGCAGTGTCTTTCTGTCTGACACACACACACACACACACACACACACACACACACACACACACACGTTACTTTTTTGGTTTGTTTATTTTCCACTTGGTTAACAGGAAAGCCATGGCTGTTTGCTTCTTATTATGCTGCCATTAAGAAACAGACTTATATTTAGTGAGATATCTGTATCTTATTACCCTGATGGAGAATATTCATCATCTAAAAGAGCATTAGTGTATGGTTATCCCATTATTTAAGTTAATGCAATGAAACAGTCTGCCATTAAATGGAAGCACGGTAGTGCAGTGGTTAGCATTATTAACTCACAGCTCTTAGTTGCCTGGCTTGGGTACCTTCTGTGCAGAGTCTGTGTCAGCATAGGTTTTCATCAGGTGCTGCAGTTTCCTCCCACACCTCAAGGTGATACCAGAGGTAAATTGGTGATCCTGAAATGCATGCCATGTGTGTCCTGTTTCAGACTGGTGTCTTTCCCAAGACTAGTTTCTTGCTTTGTACCCATTTGGTGCAGATAGTCTCTGGTTCCCCCATAACCCTGAGCTGCATCGTGTGTGTCGAACAAGAAGTGAGTAAATAAACGTTTAAAAGTTGTCTGTTTGGCATAACTTTCAGATTATATCCGTTAGATAGGTTTAGGACATCTTCATTACTTTATTTTTATTGTATAGAAAACTGTGATGGAAAGATTTGAATGGATAGCGGGAAATATTAAATTATTATTATTATGTTTTTTTTTTTTTTTCAAACTGTAATAGACAAAACCTTGCAGCCACAGACCTAGTGAGTATGAGAGAATGTAAAGAAGAGGAGGAGGAAAGCAGCAGCCTGGTTGGTTGAGGCAGTGTGTGTGTGTGTGTGTGTGTGTGTGTGTGTGTGTGTGTGTGTGTGTGTGTGTGTGTGTGTGTGTGTGTGTGTGTGACGGTAGAACAACAGAGTTGAGCTGTTCACTTATGCTAGTATACATTATGAGTTGTGAGGGCTCAGTAGGAGGCAGACAGTTTGCCCCGGTTATACTGTTGCAGTAGTGCTTCTCTGTAATGGCAGTGAAGTGAGTTACTTTTCCTAAACCGCTTGTAGCCTAGAGCACATTGTTACAAAGGGTATGGGTAGAACTGGCAGGGTATGTTCTGTTAAGGTAATGAAGATCTTTTCCCTAAGGTGTACTTTACTTCTAGGTAGGATAGTTGTGATGTTGTGAGGTGTGCCCAGCTTTGTAAATAATTTAAAGTAGTTTTTGTCTGATTGTATAGTTTATGTAAGTGTACAGGAAACTACTCAAAGTTGTAAATACAGAAAGCTGCATGTTTGTGTTTTTATTTTCTTGCTAACATTTTAGGTCTCATTTTCCTTACCTCTGCAACCATCAAGCTGCCATCCCTAATTTGCTCATGTTTTCTCAGCCCCCTGCATCCTTGGACATGGAAGAGACTGTGGCTTCATTCTACATGCTTTGGGAGGGGTTTGACTACTACTAATACCCCTTTCCCCATAAAGTGCTCGCTACAGTGGCAAAGTGTAGGTACATACTTCCACACATATGTGACCTCCAATTCCTTTGCTTTGCTGTGTAGTCAGTGGCAGGTTGTCAACCCTGAGATCATAATGCAGAAACTGCATTTCAAGCCTTACCCGTGAGTAGCACACCTGCTGTAGAATACTGTGAACTCCCTCCCTCCGGATTGGTACGCTGGCATCAGCTACTTATTTCCATCCATGACTAGCCAGCTTCTCTTGTGTTTGGATTGATAGTCAAACCTGAGTCATCCAAGGCATAGCCATGGATAAATGGCCAGGTTACAGTGCCTGATAAGATCTGTACTACTTCAGTGACGTAGGATGATTGAGAGGTGACTGCCCAGCTATTGGGTATTGGTAATATTGTACTGATAAGCATTTCATGTTGAATTCTTGACACTGTAGGATGCAGCCTATGCACATATAAATATGGGGTATGCAAATGGCTTTGGCAGTCTTGTGTTGTAACATGGTGCAAGAACAGAGCTTATTAAAATTTCAGAAAAAGCCAGGTATGTATTAGTTACTCAGGCAGTTTACTATTACTCTTGAAACTTTTGCAAATTAATTTACTACTGTCTTTAGCTGTAAGGCAATCACCCAAACACATTTTTGTTTGTTTGTGTTTTATGTATTAAATCAACAGTAATTCATTATATTTACACTTGGTTGTAAGTCTGTTAATTACAACTTCTGGCCGTCTCTTTTTTGGATACTTTGTCAAACACATTTCTTCTGTAAAAATTGCTTTCCCTGAATGTATTTACATGATCTTTTGCTGTTCTGTTTAGATCATAGGCCAGATTCAATAAAGCCTACAACATATGTATTCAATAAAATTCTTATCACATTTTTGTGCTTTCTACTCACTCAGAAAGATTACAGTAAGGGTACATGTAGTCTGCACTTTGTGGTAACCTTTATGAATCCCTGTCAATATTTAAAGCTGCAAACATTTCAGTAGGAAAACTAAAATTAGGAGGAAGAAGGTGTGAGTTATGTCTGTGTTGTCTGTTCCTCAGAACAGTGTACACTTAATGTAGGCTTTATTGAATCTGGCCCTGGGTCTTTTGCCTTCTTTGCTTAGTAGTATCTAATAAAAAAAAAAAAAAAACTTAAAAAATCATTTGGTTTTCTGTCATTAGGAGTTTACTGAATCTAAAGGAATTTATTAACCTTACATCTTAGTAATAATGTAATGGATTGTTGTCCCTGCATAAATCTGATATGCTGTCACCAGCAGTGAAATGCATTACTGTGCATTGAATGTAGGGGGTTGGGGCTAAGCCAGCTAAAAGCTTCTGACCCTGGAGTATATTAGGGTCCAACCTAACACTCTCATACTAGGCGACTACCCCTCCGTTATCTGCAAAAACTGCTCATGCACCAGTACACTTGCCCAGTGTTTCCTGGAGTTTATTAATTCCAATGCCCTGGACCAGCTCGTTCTTACCCCCACTAGAGG
The DNA here is from genome assembly GCF_019279795.1 of Protopterus annectens. Lineage (NCBI taxonomy): Eukaryota > Metazoa > Chordata > Ceratodontiformes > Protopteridae > Protopterus > Protopterus annectens. The sequence goes on along the minus strand of NC_056751.1, from coordinate 36,452,352 downwards.
TAGCAACATCCTTGACCTGGTCATTATTATCATGGGCGACAATTGCTCTACACCAATAGTCAAGCTCCTTCCTGGTTAGGTCTGACCACAAATTAATCACCTTGGAAATCCACATCCCTCCCACGCCCACCCCAACCCCACAAAGGTAACCACCATGAAAAACTTTTCCAAAGCTAACTCTGGGCTCCAAAAAACAGAGGTGGCTACCTTCACGGCACCCATGCAAATGGAGAGAATAGTTGCATGACTGCTGAATCATACACCAATGCACTGTACGAACATGTACACAAATGCATGGATCTCGCTATACCCAATAGAAGCAAGATGCTCTCCTCCAAAAAAAGGAAGCCAATCTGGTGGTCCCCTGCCATAAATAAACTCTACAACAGAAGGAGGAAACTGATGCGAAATAAGGTGAAGTCCCAAGACTGGAAAAACTCTTTTATCAGCCTTAACAAAAAGTTGAGATCCCTCATCAAATCCTCTAAAGCTAGCTATGAAAACAGAATTGCAGCAGATAGTAAAGACAACCACAAGGCCTTCTGTAGTTATGTAAAGAATCTCCATGGCAATACCCAGATTTGCCATGGAGATTCTGCACAATGGTACCTCCTAGACCAAGCCAACAGATATTGCCAATATACTAGCCGACAGATTCAGTCCCAACTTTACCCTTCTCTCCCCCTCCAAAGGACCAATCACAATACCAGCAGATTGCCAGGCACCCAATATTACTGTTGCACAGGTTAAAACAGCATTGTCCAAGGCCAAGAATACAGCTTCTTTGGGACCTGACAATATCCCTGGCTGTGTTCTACATGAACTACATTGTGAACTGGCACCTTACCTGTGTGCCCTGTTCAATCACAGCCTCACCTTAGACTTTGTCCCTACTGAATGGTGCACTGCTGCAGTCAACCCTCTCCACAAAAGAGGAGTGACTACAGATCCTGGGAACTAGCTCCCCATTAGCCTGACGAGTCTGATATGCAAAGCTATGGAAAGCATAGGTTCATAGGTGTGCACTAGCCTAACGGCCCTGGAGCCTATATAAGCCTAGCCCAAGAAGATTCCCTGTCATCATGCCGCCCAAAGTTTGTTCCCAGTGCCCCTGTCAAGCATAGCCACTGAAGTGATCCCCAGGGTGCCTAGCCACTCGTCAAGATTTCTCTTAAAGAAGGCCAGTGAAGTGCTCTGCTTGATGTTAATGGGAAGCTTGTTCCAGAGTATGGGAAGCCTCTGGGTTAGGAACCTGTCCCTCCAGCATGTTCTGTTTATTGTGGTAATGAGGTTTAGGTCCCTGGAGCATGTGGCACAGAGGGATTGGGATTTCTTTAGGTGTAGCATATCTAGCAGCTCTGAGTCAGACATGGCTTTGTAGGTCAAGCAGAGATCGCCTCTAAGTAGGCGATATGAGACAGAGTATAGCTGGAGTTTTTTGAGTCTGTCCATATAGGGCATGTGTCTAAGGCCTAAGATCCTCTTAGTGAGGTATTTTTGTGGCCTTTCCAGTTGTTGTAATTGTCTAGTGAGGTACATACCAAATGGGGCATTATAGTCTGTAATAGGTCTAATGAGGAGCGAGTAGAGAGGGATTATGACTTCTTTCTTCCTGGATGAGAAACCATTTATAATGAGATGTGCCATATAGAAGGACTTTCTGACTACAGTGGCAATGTGGTTATCAATGGAGAGATTGCTGTCAACCTGTGTCCCCAGGTCTCTTATCACACCTTCGGTGTTTAGTGGACTACCACCTATGTGGTAGTTCATAGGCACCGAATTTTTCCCTAAGAGAATGACAATGCACTTTTTGGCATTGAGCTTAAGGCCGTAGTTCTGGCACCAGTCAGTGGTGTCAGTGAGGCCTTTGTGTAGAATATCTACATCAGTTGGAGAATCAATAATGGCTCCCAGTTTGCAGTCATCTGCGAACTTGGTCAGCCAGAGTCCCTTTGTGTTGGCTTGAATTTAAGAGAAGTAAATGCCAAAGAGGAGAGGACCTAGGACCGATCCCTGTGGGACATCACTTGTAACTGGTCAGTAGTCAGATTTGGAGTCCGCTACTTTCACAGTGTGGGTTCTATCAGTGAGCCAGTTGGCAACCCATCTTATGACATAGGGGTTTATGCCTAGTTTAGTGAGTCTATGATTTCTGAGTGAGGGATGGTGCCGAAGGCCTTGGCAAGATCTTGGTAGGCTGTGTGAACTACCTTGCCCTCATCCACAGCTCTAGTGACAGACTCAAAGAAGTCTGTCAGGTTGAGCAGGCATGATCTACCATTCACAAACCCAAACTGCGTGGGGTCCAGAGTTTGGAGCCCTTATTTATAAGGTCCATGATGATGCGCTCCATAGCCTTACATATCAAACTCAGACTAATGGGGCGGTAGTCTGCAGGGTCTGTAGTCGCTCCCCCTTTGTGGAGTGGGATGATCGTGGCAGTGCCCATTCGGTAGGAACAAAGCCTGAAATGAGGCTGTGATTGAACAGGGTACTCAGGTGTGGTGCCAGTTCACTTTGTAATTCATGTAAAACACAGCCAGGGATATTATCAGGTCCCATGGAAGGTGTATTCTTGGCTTTGGACAGTGCGGTTTTTACCTGTGTAGCTGAGAAAATAGGGACTTGGCATTCCTCGGGTATTGTGATAGGCCCTTTAGGGGGTGAAAGGGGGGTAAAGTTCGCACTGAATCGGTCAGCCAATATGTTGGCAGTATCATTTGGTTCTGTATATGTATTGCCATTGTGCTGTAACTCAGAGCAGATCTGAGTATTGCCATGTAGATTCTTGACATAGCTATAGAATGCCTTGTGGTTGTCTTTAGAATCTGCAGCGATTTTGGTTTTGTAGCTAGCTTTAGAGGATTTGATGATGGATCTCAGTTTTTTGCTGAGGCTAACAAAGGAGTTTTTCCAGTCTTGGGAATTCACCCTTTTCTGCAACAATTATTTCCTTCTGTTGTAGAGATTGTTTATGGTGGGGGACCACCAGATTGGCTTCCTTTTTTTGGAGGACAGCATCTTGGTTCGGTTTGGTATGGCCCATTCCATGCACTTGTGTATGTGCTCATACAGTGCATTGGTGTATGATTCAGCAGTCCTGCACCTATTTTCCATTTGCATGGGTGTTGTGAAGTTAGCCACCTCTGTTTTTAGAAGTCCAAAATTGGCTTTGGAGAAGTTTTTTACAGTGGTTTCCTTTAGGGGGGGGGGGTGAGGGTGGGATGTGGAATATCCATGGTGATTAGCTTGTGGTCAGATCTGACCAGGGAGGAGTTTATTACTGGTGTAGAGCAATGCTCGCTTATGTTAGTAATGACTAGGTCAAGGATGTTTCTACCCCTGCTGTGGGGGTAAGAATGAGTTGGTCCAGGGTGTTGAAATTAATAAATTCCAGAAATCGTTGAGCAAGTGTGTTGGTACATGAGTAATTTTCCCAGTTAATGGAGAGGTAGTTAAAGTCTCCCAATATAAGGGTATTGGGATGTACCCTAATATTTTCCAGTTTGTTTAGGAATGTGGAGTGGGAGTCTTGGGACATGGTGGGGGATCTATAGCAGGCTACAACTTGGATTGCAGTTTTACCCAGTGTTAGTTGTACCTGAAGTATCTCTGATGTGTTATGTTGGGCTACTAGTCTGGAGGTGTGCATATCCTTTATGAATATGGAGACACCACCGCCTTTAGTGCTTTGGTCCAGGTTTAGGGGCCGAAAGGTGTGGTATGACTTATAGCCTGGTAGGGCTGGGGTGGTCTCCGGAGCCTTGAGCCAGGTCTCGGCCACTGCACAGATGTCGATGTTCTCCATTTTAAGGAGTGCTTCGAGTGAGTGCATTTTGAGATTTAGACTTCTAGCATTGAGTAGCATAACCCTCAGATTTTGTTTGCTTGTAGCTATTATGGTGGTAATTTTGTCTTCAGGACATTGCCTAAAAAAGGCAGTATAGGGGTGGCAAGAGCCTTGGCCAGTATCCGGAATCCCTGGGGTGACAGGTGCAGGCCATCTCTGGCGAAGCATAAAGGTTTGTCGATCATGTCAGCTCAGGCAGACAGATACTGTATCCCCTTAGAATGGCACCTGAAATTTAGCCAATTGTTGAAGTCAATCATTTTCTACTTGTACTGTGGTATCATTCTGGGTGACGGTAGGATGCTACTCAGAGCTAGGGTCATACCTGCCTGGGCTACAAGATCCAAGAGCTCCTTTATGTCTCTTTTCATGTAGTCCAGGGGGGTATGTCTCACGTCATTCACAACAACTTGGACAATGACAGAGTCATATTTGTACCTGTTGTGACGTGACCTAAGTGCATGCTTGCACCCAACAGGCAGCTGACCGTAACTTTCTCCTTATTCAACCTAGTGAGTGCAACATCAGTGTGCCTTACTATTGAGTCACCTATGGCTAGTGTATTGGGTAAGTTATTTTGCCTTATGGGCTTTGGTTGAGTGGTACACTGTTTATGTGAGCTATGTGTCTCATGGTTTGTGCTGGGATGTGGTTGTTGTTTGTGTTTCTGCCTCGGAGGTCTCTGTTGTTTGGGCAGATTTTTATTGAGTGCCTCCGCGAAAGTAGGTGTGTGTTTTGTGTTACTATGTGAGAGTTGTGGTGGTGTAAGTTCTGGAGGGCTATGTGTTGAATGTGGTGTGGTGCAGGTGTTAACCTTCTCCTCTTGACTGGCTAATCCATTCTTGGCTGGAGAGTGCTTGGCTTCCAATTTGGCTATATATGTGCATCTCTCACAAGTCATAGTGTTGGGAGGCAAGAGAAGAGGGTTGTCTGTGGAGAGTCACTATTTTTAAAACAGTAAGATAGATTGAAAGCGGGTGGTCACTTTTTTATTCTGGTACTATAAGAATAAGTAGGATGGCCAATAAATTTAAATAGTTGAAGGGGGGTGATTTTACAAAATGATAATTTTGTGTTACTCACACCAACCTGTAAAAGCAGAGAGGAAATGAGATATATGGTCAAATTAACATAAGGGGCAGGCAACTAGAAAGACAGTGGTGTTTAAGATAACCGGGTGGAAGGGTGAGAAAAATTTCTGTCTGACTCACAAGAGGCAGAGCTGTGGTGTCATTTCAAGTTTTATATGCAGTTAAAAGCAGAATAGAAGTAAAACACAGTGTAAAGAAAACAAATCACAGTATACAAAATTGAAAAAGGCAATAAAGCAATACAGAATACAACAAATAAAAAGCAAACCAGCAAACCAACCTTTCCCTCACAGCAAACTGCAGCAGAGTCTGGGTGAGCCTTTCCAGTAAATCATCATGGACCTAATAAACAAGGATATAGGGAATCTCCAAACTCTGGATCCCACACAATTTGGTTTTGTGAAGGGTAGATCATGCCTGCTCAGCTTGGTTGACTACTTTGAGTCAAGTCACCAGAGCTGTGGATGAAGTTCATACAGACTAGCTTGTTCCGACCAAGGCCTTTAATGCCATTCCCCACTCAGGAATCATAGAAAAACTCACCAAGCTAAGCATCAACCCCTATATCACTAGGTGGGTTGTAAACTGGCTCACAGATAGAACCCACAGTGTGAAAGTAGCTGGCTCCAAGTCAGACTGCTGACTAGTCACGAGTGGAGTCCCACAGGGTTTGGTCCTGGGTCTTCTCCTCTTTGGTATCTACTTCTCTGAAGTCCAGGCCAACACGAAGAGACTCTGGCTGACAAAGTTCGCAGACAATTGCTAGTTGGGAGCTATTATTAACTCCCCAAGTGATGCTGACATCCTACAGAATGGCCTCACTGAGACCAACGGCTGATGTCATGACCATGGCCGTAAGATCAGTGCCAAACAAATGTGTCATCTCCTTAGGGAAAAAAACTGTTCCCATGAATTACCACATTGATGGTAGTCCACTGAACACAGAAGGCTTTATAAGAGATCTGGGAACACATGTTGACAGCAGCCTCTCTTTTGATCACTACATTGCCACTTTGGTCAGAAAGACCTTCTATGTGGCACAACTCATTACTAAGGGTTTTGCATCCAGGAAGAAAGAGGCCATTGTCTCCCTCATTAGGCCAGTCAAGTCCACATGCTTCAGAGACCTCAACCTCATTACCACAATCAACAGAACGTACTGGAGGGACAGGTTCATAACCTAGAGATTGCCCATGCTATGGAATAGACTTCCCATACATGTCAAGCAGAGCACCTCGCTGACCCTCTTCAAGAGAAATCTTGATGAGTGGATGGGAAATAGAAAATTCACCCTGGGGGATAACTCCAGTGGCTCTACTCGACAGAGGCAGTGGAAACTAAGGTCGGGTGGTGCAATGCCAGGGCAACCTATGGCTCGGCTTGTAAAGGCCATTAGCCTAGTACACACCTATGAACCTTACTATCATTTTGACACCATACTGGGATGTCTCTATTCTGTCTGTGTTTTAGAGATTTGGGAAAGGCACACAAAATTGGCTGATAGTGTGTGGATATGTGTGTGGAAGGGGGGAGGATTTGTTTGACGAGAAAAAATACGTATAAAAAAATGAAGATTGTGTTATTACCACACTTTTATGTCTCGTGGTGCCTCAGCAGACTTCAGAGTCTGCCATGTTTTTTTTTTGCCCACCCCAATAACCCTGTGTTTGGTGGGGTATGAGAACTGGGTGATGGGGGCATTGGAGACTGTCTGACTACTGATAACATTAGAAGATTTTTTTATTACCTAACCTAGATGTTCATGCTTGGGAAAGATAAAATGGAGAAGTATTTTCACATTTAATAAGCTTAACACCGGTCTCTCCATTTTAGCTTCAGTTCCAGGCATATTCGACTAACTTAAATCATTGCTGGCACAGAGAGAACTTTACCTTTGTGCTAATGTACTGGTGAACTCCTGGAGTCCCTTTATAGTTGTTGTATGTGTTCCTCTGAGTGATAGTAATGCTGCTTGCTGTATAGATTTATTCCATTGCATGAGTAATTTTGAATATTTCTTGTTTCATTCCTAAGGGATGAGGCATCATTTATTTATTTTATTTATTTAGCCATTGTTGACTGACTTGGTCCTACTAGGCAAGTGGCCTCTCTTCAGTGGAGACCTGTGGTGGGACTTATACTACTATAGCAACACACAGTGTGGTGGGTGCCTGGTGTATGGCCCTGTGGGTGGAGCGAGTGCCGACCCAAAAACAAACAACAAAAACAACCAATTAACCACACACACCAGAAGAAAGTGGTGTTACCATATCCATGGTGTTAGTTTGTTTTGGAGATGGTAAACCAAACCGATCCTCTCCCCCACAGGTCTAGATAGATTTGAACAGAGTCAGTGGGGTGCTCTGCCTATGGTGTGTGTTTTTCTGAGGGTGTGGTGTGTGTGTTTTTAGTATGTACATTTTGGAGTTACTTTTTCTTAAATAATGGCATAATGATGCCTGCGTTGCTGTTTACTGCCCTTCTGCAGGATGCTGGCGGTTCTGATGTATCTGGAAACTACGGGGGCAACAGAGAGAAGAAAAGCATAGAGAAGCAAGAAGACAGTTGTTGCTTTCATCTGTTTTGAGTATTTCAAATTGTCGGTGAGTTTAAAATAGTGACAGTTTGTTAGTTGCTTGTTTGAATGTGCTTTTTTTGTTTTAAAACTCATATATATTAAACTAATTAAAACATAGCATCTGCTTTCTAATCTAACTTTCGCTTTCTGTTCAATATGTTTAAATGGGTATAATATAAATATTTTAAGATAAGCTACATAATAGCGGAGATCTCAGTTGCTTATTTGTCTAGCCATGTTAACAAGATGATATAGCGAACTGGCTAGTTAATGAAAAAACGATTACTACTTAAAAAAAAAAACGCGACGGACTTTGACCAGACCTTTTTCGATTTTATACGAGCACGCTGGCCAATCAGGCGTGCACGCGTTTTCAAGGGGTCATGGTATAATAGGGGATATTTGGCCAGAGCACTGAAGAACTTCACCTACCCTTTCCAATAGGTGCCGTGGGATTTTTTTACATCCACCTGAGCTTCCAACAACTTAAGCAGCAGGACTTCAGTTTACTCATCTGAAGGGCAGCACATTCATTAGTGCAGCACCAGCAATCTATCTACTTGGTGCAGGAATACATTGTGTATTATAAGCAAAACTATTCTTTAACATTTCTTCTTGGTATGTTCAGTCATTTAGATTCCTTTATGACCAGTATTTATATCATTGTAGATTGACTGTGCCCTTGTAACATCTTGTAAAATCCATTTCACAGTAGATGCCTTACATTCCTTTGACCAACAATTTTGTCGTTGTAGATTGACTAGACCATCATTACATCATATACAATCCATTTCACAGCTAATGCCTTTAGATTCCTTTGACCAATATTTACATAACTGTAGATTGACTTGCCCTTCATTACATCATGTAAAATCAGTTTCACAGGTAGATGCCTTTAGATTCCTTCGACCATTAATTTATATCATTGTAGATTGACTCACCCTTTGTTGCATTATGTAAAATCCATTTCACAGTAGAACCCTTTAGATTCCTTTGGACATTATTAATATCATTGTAGATTGACCCACCTTTTGTTACATTATGTAAAATCCATTTCACAGTATATGCCTTCACCTTTCATTACATAATGTAAAATCCATTTCGTACAGTATATGCCTTCACCCTTGGTTACATCATGTAGCAGCATTTTCACAGTAGATGCCCTTAGATTCCTTTGACCAGTAGTTAATTCATTATAGATTGACTCACCCTTCATTATGTCATGTAAAATTAATTTCACAGTAGATCCCTTTAGATTCCTTTTACCAATATTTATATTGTTGTAGATTGGCTTAGCCTTTGTTAAATCATATAAAATCCATTTCACAGTATTGCCTGTGATGATCCCTTCCCATCAGTCAGTCATTACATTTATCCTTTGGATTCTGTTTTCCTGCATTTTAAATTTTCAGAATGCAAACACTGGAATTGCGGTAATATTCCTCATGTGTCATTTTGTCAGTCACACATTTGCAGAATTTTCTAGCTTTTATTTTGTGTCTAGGCTTCTTGCTAGGCCAGGCACTGAAGGAATTATTACATTTTTTATGCTGTCTAGTTTTATCCTAAGTTACTCAGGTGTGCTTGTACATGGTTTATTCCTTTATGTGGCTTACATAATTTGTGTCTTTATTTTATTTAACATTTGATCTGAAGTAGTTAACTTCATTTTATCTTCAACCTGTGGGTATTCGGATCCATATCGGATCCAAGCCGGCAACTTTACAAGCATTTGCTCTGAGCTCCAAGCTCCTCCCCCTTACCATAACACACCACCATCTACTGCCTTCCCTCAGATCTCATTTGCCGCTTCATGCATCAGAATCGTGATCTCTGCAGCTCTGAGCTTTCAGTAGTACTGTAAGTGTTGTTTGGGGTTGTTCAAGTGAGTTTTCTCTCAGTTAGTTTCCCTTTTCCTCCCCCTACGATAGTTTGTCAGTTTGAGGTAGTTTTGTGTATTCCCTTCCCTTCCTTAGTGTGTGCGTGGGCAGGCTAGTTTGTTTTGGTGACTGGGTGTAGTTTGTTTTTCGCTTTGTTGGGATGTCTGAACAGTCTAAACCCACCTTTAAAAAATGCACAGAGTGTGGCCATAAGCTTTCACCAGCGGATGGCCACACTTTGTGTGTTGTTTGCTTAGGCGTTGCATATTGGTCCATCCAGTGCAGCATTTGTGCAGGGTTCAATCCTAGGGCCCTTAGAGACAGAAAGGCCAAACTTGTGGCGAAAGGCCTGCTTCAAGCATCGACTTTGGAGTCGTCAACAGTCATGGCCTCGGCTTCTTCTACTGCAACTCCCGCCCAACCCCCCCCCCCCTTAGGGTGGCACTCACCCTCCTGCTAGACCTGCTGTAGGGGATGTTGTCAAAGGGAGAGTCAAGGAAAAGAAAGGGGATAGGCCCCGTAAGAGGTCGTCTGATCAGGAGGCCTTCCCTAGCTCACCTTCTAAGGTTTCGAGACCTGTTTCTCCTTGGCTCCACTCCCCCAGATTTTCCCCAGAGCTGATGGAGCCGCGGCCTTCTTCTAGATCCTTCCAGCAACCAGCCAGATCCGAGTTGGTCATTTCCTCGGGCTCGCCACGGAGTCTTTCTGAAATGGACATGAACAGGATGATGAGATTCATTCAGCCCCAAATCCAGATGGGAGTCTTGCCAGGCCCCTCTCCCTCTGGAGGGGGGACCTCCATGCCTTTCTTCCACCCGATTTCTCCTTCCCTGATCCGGTCTTCGGTTTCAGGGTACATGGATCCGAGGATCTTCGGAGCTGGGGATTCAGTACCGATGGTTCCACCAACCTTGACTCCGGCGATTACCTTGAGTTTCTCAAATCCGAGCAGCTCTCGGGGCTGAGGACGGGGAGTCGGACCCGAGGGGATGGATGTGTCTTCGGCTCCGATGTTGTCAGATCCAAGCCGTTCCTTTGGAGCTCCGGCAACCCTAGCCTCAGCTCCGATCCTCAAGACGGACCTGGGGAGAGCTTCCTCCTTGTTGGGCTCTAAAGAGGTACACTCTCCCTCGGCATTCAACGTGGTGGAAAGGGTTCTCTCCCAAGGATCAAGACCCCAGCCTAGTCCCTTGGATTCTGCCCAGACTCCCTCGGATTCGGTTGTGACTCTCTTCATCTTGTCTCAGGGACAGTCCATGCTAGAGAAGACCCAGGCGGTTCCCCTGGAGGAACCCCCCCCCACTGCTCACGAGCCCTCTTCAGAGAGTCCCACTAAGGAAGGGACATCGTAAGCATACATGCAAAAGGAGTCACTTGGACTCCCCTGAATCCCTTACCGAAGACACTGATTTAGATGAAGGAGAAGGTTCCCCCAGGTCACCTCCCAATAATGTCTCCTTTGGAGACATCATGGAGATCCTCTGCCAGAGGGGAAGTTGGTTAGCCCCAAAACCTTCTACGGATGATTCAGTATTCCTGGAGGCTTTTGGAATGGGCCCATCTACTTCCTGGGTGTCCCTGCCGGCGGATCCTTTAGTGGATCTTATCACCACGCGGACATGGAAGGAGCCTGACACCATAGAACTGATACCTAAGCGCCCGGACAAAATTCTCTCTCCATCCTCTGACAGACAGGCATGGTATAAAGGATCCTTTGTGGACACTATGGTGGTTGCAGCAGCCACCAAGAGGGAACTGGCTCAAGGGAGTTTCTCGGTCCACCCTCTGGATAAGGAATCCAGAACGGTGGATCAGTTTGGGAAGAGAGTGTATTCTTCAGCGACTTTTTCCATCCAAGCACTGAACTACTTGGCACATGTCATACGACTGCAGCGAGACCTAGTCACGGAGTTAGCTGAGTTGCCCCCAGAGTCTTTGTCACAAGAGGACAAGCGTCTCTTCTCCGTGAATCCGTCTACTCTGAAATCAGTGTCAAACATGTCCATGCGTCTCCTTTCTCATGCTACGGAAGGAGCAGCTAGGGTGGCTGGGACTGGCATTGCTATGAGGTGACACACTTGGCTCAGACTGTGTCAGTTTGTGGACCCCTTCAATGCGTCTTTTACGAATGCTCCCTTCAATGGTTCTTTCTTTGAGAAGACCGTCCATGACACCCTTGTCCAGAGTGAGAAAGACAGGAAGACCTTGTCTGCTGTTGGAATCCGCTTCTCTAGCCCTCAAAGATCCTTTTCCTGGAATCAGAGGGGGCAAAAGAAGATGTAGTTCCGGAAATCTCAGTTTCCCCAGGACTCCCCTGACAACTTGTCCCCTAGAGGCAGAGGGGGACATGGCAGACGCCGGCCCCGAGACAGAGGGGGTCAGAGCAACTTTGGGTCTAGGGAGCCCTTCTCGGACAGGCCCACGCAGCAGCCCTGAGGGGTTGCCCAACTGTCCTACTCTGGAGGCAGTCGGGGGAAGATTACCATTGCACCCGACGGCATGGGAGTCCATAACTGCAGATCATTGGGTGCTTCAAATAATATCCAGAGGTTACACCATACCGTTTGTTGCCCCTCCAATCCAACCAAACCACCTCCCAGATGTCCCACCTGCTCAAAGGGAGACGGCAGCGCTAGAGGTTTCCAAGCTGCTTCAAAAACGAGCCATCGAACCGGTCCCCCCCGATCAGTCCAGGTTCTTTTTAGCGCCAAAAAAGACAGGGGACCTCAGACCCATTTTGGACCTGTCAACCTTAAACCTGGCTGTCGCCAAACAAAAATTCCAGATGGTCACCCTGCAGTCCATTCTACCTTATCCTCGAGAATGTGACTGGATGTGCTCGATAGATCTCCAGGGCGCTTACTATCATATCAAGATACACAGGAGATTCCTTCACTTCCGGCTGGGAGCCAGTCCTTTCCAGTTCTGAGCCCTACCCTTCGGTCTCACCACAGCCCCCAGGGTGTTCACCAAGGTAATGGCAGTAGTAGCGGCTCACCTGAGGCTTCAGGGGATTCAGGTATTCCCTTACCTAGACGATTGGCTCCTCGTTACTTCCACCTAGCGTCTTCTTTGCCAAGCCAGAGACTTTGTCGTACATCATGCAGCTTTGTAAGGGATTACGGTCAATGTTCCCAAGTCACTCTTGAATCTGGTACAGACCTTGGACTTTATCAGGGCACGGCTGGACACCCTTCAGTTGAAAGTCTTCCTAACTCCAGACAGGGTCCAGAGTCTAAGAGCTCATGTATCACTGATTCTTGGCCTCAGATTGCCGAAGGCAGCGGATGTTCTCAGAGCCTTGGGCTCTATGGCTACAGCAGTTTCTATCCTCCCCTGCGTGCGTCTTCACATGCGTATTCTACAATGGAATCTAGCCGTACAGTGGTCTTGGCTGGATCTCCCCATGGAATACCCAATTTACATCAGCAAAGCCTGCAGGGCGTCACTTCTCTGGTGGGTCCAGTCTCCCGAGATTGTAGCAGGACGTCCCTTTGTTCCATCCACAGCCCAAGCCACAGTGACCACGGATGCCTCCCAGCTAGGGTGGAGGGGGGCATTATCTGGGGAGGACAGTCCAAGGCACGTGGTCCCAGATTGAGACCAGATTGCACATAAATGTATTGGAGATGAGAGCAGTGCTTTTAGCATTGCAGGCCTTTCATACTGTTCTTCCTCTAGGAACTATTGCAGTTCAGTCAGACAGCATGTCTGTTACATCAGCAAACAGGGAGGAATCAGATCTTCTCCTCTGTGTCGCGAGGCCATGAGCATTTGGGAGTGGGCGATCTCCACCAGTTGGTTTCTGATTGCAACGCACATCCCGGGACGCTCCAACATTTTAGTGGATAAATTGACTTGGGCTATTCTGATGCCATACGAGCGATCTTTGAAGCAGTCAGTAACAGAGGAGATCTCCCTTGTGTAGGGACAGCCTTGCTGCGTCTTTGCATTTCCTTCCAACGTGAAGTGCAACAAGTTCTTCACTCTGATTCCCTCACCAGGGGACCCCCCCAAAGACGCTCTAGTCCATGGTTGGCCTCCCGGGCTTCTGTACGCTTATCCCCCATTACCACTCATTCTGAAGTTTCTTCAGAAGACTTGCCAACTGGGGTGCAAGGTGATCCTCATTGCCCCATTCTGGCCTCGTCAGGTTTGGTTCCCCTTCCTCTGGTCTCATGTTCTAGCTCCTCCTTGGATTCTAGATCCCTGCCCGGATCTCATTTCTCATCCTTCGGGCATCTGTCCGCCCAACCTGGACAGCCTCAAGCTGACAGCTTGGTTGTTCCAGTTCCCTTAATTGCCAGGACTCCCAAGTCTTTCATCTTCAGTAAAAACTATTCTAGTGGCGGCTCATAAGTCTTCCAGCAGAAAGATTTACCACAGTAAATGGAAACGATTTTCTATTTTGGCATCTCAGAGAAAGCTGGATCCTTTTACAGCCCCTGTATCCACGGTACTGGATTTTTTTAGCCAGCATTTTTCAACAAGGGGCCAGTTCTTGCACTGTGAAAGTGCAACTGGCAGCTATTTCAAATTTTCATGTCGGCGAGAACATGAATGCCCTGACCTCTTCTAGATTGTGTAAGGCTTTTCTTAAAGGCACTTTTGTTTTACGCCCTCCAGTTAAGAACCCTGTCCCTCCTTGGGACCTTACTTTGGTTCTTCAGGCCTTAGTTGCTCCCCCCTTTGAACCTGCAGCTTCAGCAGATATAAAGTTTCTGTCCTGGAAGACAGCCTTCCTAGTGGCTATTACTTCAGCTAGGAGGGTTTCTGAGCTTCAGGCCATGTCTGCTGTGCCCCCTTCTTTGATCTTCCATAAGGATAGGGTTTCTCTCCACACAAACCCTTCTTTCTTACCAAAAGTGGCATCTGAATCAAACATCAATCAAACAATTAACCTGCCTGTTTTCTTTCCAAATTTTCAGAACAAAGGTGAATATAAACTGCATTTACTAGATGTTCACAGACAACTTCATTTTTATTTACACAGAACAAAGCCCTTCTGTAAGTCTGACCAGTTATTTGTGTCCTTTTCTAAGCCATTTTTGGGTAAGGCCATCTCCAAAGTTTCTTTAGCTAGATGGATTACGCTGTGTATTTTGCAGATTTACAAAGACAAAGGTTTATCTTCACCTGGTCCGATTAAAGAGCATTCTGCCAGATCTATGGCAACGTCTGCTGCTTTCCGGTCTAGGGTGCCATTGGATGACATTTGTTCGGCAGCACCTTAGGCTAAGTTGCATACCTTCATTTCTCATTATAAGTTGGATTTAATCTCTAGAGGGAGAGCATCCTTCGACTCTGCGGTGCTCATTGATATCCTTCCACGAGGGCCTCCCAGGGGCTTGAGTAGCTGGGGACTCTGTCCCACAGGTTGAAGATAAAATGAAGTTAACTACTTCAGATAAAGAAGTTATGTACTCACCCTAACTTTCCATCTGAGTAGTTATACTTCATTTTTCTGCAACCGTCCCACCCTCCTTCCTCCGAACCTTCTCATGTTATGATCATGTATGGTTTCTTTCTAGTTTGAGTTGCTGGTTAGTTTGGTTTGCAGCAAACTCGATGTGAGGGAAGGCAGTAGATGATGTGTTATGGGTAAGGGGGAGGAGCTTGGAGCTCAGAGCAGATGCTTGTAAAGTTGCCTGCTCGGATCTGATATGGATCCGAATACCCACAGGTTGCAGAAAAATGAAGTATAACTACTCAGATGGAATGTTATGGTGAGTACATAACTTCTTTTTACTGGGAAAATCTGACTGGGACAGAGCCCATTTTTAGCAGAGACCCAGGGACAAATGCTCCAAATGCATGTCTTTTGATTTTTGTTTGTTTGTTTTTGTAAGAAACACAGTATGAGAGAATTTCACTTTCTGCTCCTTTGGTTCTTTGTTACATTTCATTTTCAAAGCAGTTCTGCACTACAGCTTTGTATGCGTTTCTAGATAGAAGCAGAGTTCATAGCCCAACTGTAATATTCCTACTCCATTTTCAGCTTTGTCAATTTCCCCTTTGAGAAAGATAATTTAAAATGAAAAATCCATTCACTTGCTTTTTGTAGCAGAGGTGTTGGGTAACAGCCAAGTCCACATAATGTTATTCATGTGTGTCTGATGGAGGTAAAAATAAAACTGAAAATAAACTACATCCTGATAAGAAGTAGAACAAGAACAAATTTTTCTACAGAGTCTTGATACACTGCTGCAGTGGAGATTTTCAAATTGGTCTGATGTATGTCTCCAGCAGTATCTGGAGAGAGACATATTCTGCTACAGTACCATTGGGTGACCAATTTGCCAATGTTGTCCTTATGACAACTGTGATGGTGAGGTAGTGCATGTGTAACATATGCCAGCATAGCTAGCTAGAGTTTTGTAAATAATTATATGTCATTTGAATATCAAACTGATTTGTACAGATGCTTGTGTTAAAAATGTATTTGTAAAGTTGCTTGTATTAAAAATGTGTCAACAGTAGCTCCTGCTGGACAGAAAAAAATATACATGTTTGTCAGACTGTATTGTTGTAACCAATGAAAGGTATATATTTTAGCAGAGGATACTGGAAGAGAAGGGGTTAAGCTCAGCCCAGCTAACCTTAAGACAAATAGCTTGAAATTAAATGACTTGGTTTAGGCCATAAAGATTTTATCTCAAAGGTCTGAATGCAGCCAGCAATTTAATGTCTGTGAAAAGCCTGGGCTGGGATCCTGCTTTGTTGTCCTTAGTGGTGAACTAATTGCTACACTGAGGTGCCAGAGAATGGGTTGTTCATTTCTGCAGGAAGTGTGAAAGTGTTGGAATTGTTTTACTGTTTCCAGATGCTGTAATAAACCTTAGCTAAAGTTCTATATGTGTATTGTGACACATCACTGCCAGATCCTGACTCAGTTTCTAGTGAGAGGATAGTGTGGGAACCAGAGAGTCAGGTGACCAGATGCGATATCATTCTGTATCAGCACTGAAATTTTGTTTGAATGCTAGTGAGAGATGTGAGGAGTGCAATCTGTTTTTGAGCCTGACAAGACACTCTTCCACTTTCATTTTGCCTTGCTTCAGTAAGTAACTAGGGAACAGTAATTCTTTAGTCAGTTAAAAAAATATGGTCAGATTAGCTAAATGTTTTTTTCTGTATCTGAGTTTTTACACCTGTGTTGTTTTTTATATTTCCTGTGATTGAAACTCTGGTGTTCATTTTAAATAGATATTTAGTATTTTCATGTTTTTTGTTTATTATAAGTATATATCAACCTTTCATTGTGACTGATCTTTTATAAAATATTTAACCTTTGAGAGTGTTTGCATTTATTTAGTGGCACTGTGGCTCCTGAAATTCTTGTTGCTTAGTTAAACACTACCATTTGTATAAGTATTAATTTTAGTAAATGTAATTGGGTAACCTGGTAAGAGCCTTAAAGTAGCTGGTTTTGGGTGTTCTGGTGGCAGCAAATCTACCTTATAGTCTGAGTGGAGGTGGCAGAGAAGATAAGTTGTGCCAGCCTTTCCCAGTGTGTGTGTGTGCATGTGTGTGTGTGTGTGTGTGTGTGTGTGTGTGTGTGTGTGTGTGTGTGTGTGTGTGTGTGATAATCAAATCTCAAAGAGAGTGTGTGTGGCAGCTATTTTAAACAGGTGCACTGAGGAGCACTGGTTTCACAGAGAGGGTGATGGAGGACTTGGCTTGGAACACCCGACTAAGGACTCAGTTCTGTAGGGTCTTATTTGATGCCTGGAGAGAAAGACCAGCCCCAGGACTGGAGTGCGCATTCTCTGTGGGCTCTAAAGGGAAATTGTACTTGGTGCAGAGGGCTGCATCTGAAAATACTGTGTGTGTCTATTTTTCTTATAGTGAATGTTCCTCACCGGTGGCAATGGTGAGAATGAGGCTCCTTGATCACTGGCCCAGAGGAGGGACATTACAACAACAATAGAATAATCTTGATTCAACCCAGAGTAAACATTTCCACAGTACCAAATAGTCACAAAATCAACAGAAATTATTTGTCCTTAGTAACATAGAATTCAGTTGTTTAAATTAAATGTGAATATGAAGAAGCACACATAATGTGTATGTGCTTGAGGTGTTTATGTAGTGCTTTCACACCAACTTGCATGTTATTTCAGGAAGATGCACATATTAATAAAAATATGTGGTTTGATTACTTGAAACAGTGTATAGTCTGATAAGTCATTTCTAATGTTCTGAAAAAAGTCATTATTACAGTGCTTAACAGAATCAGTTTGGCTTTATTTGGCCTTGCACACTTGCCACTGTTCATACACATTCATTCCCTTTTTTACGAGACAAGAGCAAGTTGGGGTGGGGAGTCAACCAGCATCTGGGAACCCATTGACAGACTTTCCTAACAACATTCTGGAAAACTCACGTGCGTCCTTACCAAAACAAGAACATGCTGTGCCTTCCCCTTAGCATTTACATTGAAGGCTGTCATGAAAACATGTTTTGAAAGAGGCAAGTACATGTCTCCAGTCTGTGTGCTTCATGCCATAGACAACTTCATCCAAATTAGTTGGTATTAGAAGATACTGGGTCACCTTCCTCTCATCAGGAAGGGTGATCCTGTATTGATCATTCACTTCCACCCTCAAACTTGTTTGACCAGTGCCTGAGTTTTATTAGTCCATCTTAGGTCATCTGGGTTACACTTGATGCTTTATCTGTGTGCGCTGCAGAACTAGGCTAAACTGCATTATTTCAATACAGTGTTTGCATTCAGTACTGCTTTATATTAATTACTGTTTCCTAAATGAACATTTAAAAAGCGCAGTCCTCACCTTAAAACAGTCTCTCTGCTTGGTTTCTACAGCAAATGGCATTTGTTGAAATCAGTGCATTTTTAGTGCTCAGGCTGGAATCCTTGCAGTTTACCTTTGACTTTCTGGCACTTGGGATACCGCAGTTTCTCAGAGCAGTATGCCTCAGTCATAGGGGAAGAATGCTTATTGGTGAAGCTCATTGTATGCAATTTCATTATTATAAACCTGATTCTGTATTATCACAAATGTGTAAGCCCAAATACAGAATGTTTGTATTCCTAATTCACACGATTTTTCCATTTGAGATCCTTTTCTAATGTGCCTGAGGCTGCAGCAGAACTTCCACTTTTTTAGAACATTGCACTGTACTAAAAACATTCATAACAGAGCTCCATGTTATAGCTTAGTTTTTAGCTTTCCCATAGCCAGTTTTGGGTTAACCCAAAAAAGCACTATGTAATTCTAAGAATGTTTTAATTGGTTGGTTAGTTGATTTATTTTTACTTAATTAAAATTTAAGTGAGTAGAACACTAATCCAAATATACCATTTTTAAGCCTGCCCAGAATGGTTACAGAATGAATGCTTTACAGCTTGTAACAAATCTAGGTTTCTTATAAACAGTAATGCTCCATAATTAAATACCAACAGTTACTTATTCTGTATTATACAATGACTGGCTATTAGTACTCAAAAAGTAGCACACTAATCGGTCAGCCTAACTAGCATGCCCGTTGTAAATCCAAGCATATACCAATGGAAAAAGGTCTGGTTGCCAGGACATTTTTCCATTAATATATGCAATAAAAATTTTATTTTATTTAATTTTTTTAAATAAGCTCACAAAAATGGAAACCCAAATGAATGAGAGAAACAGCACATAGAAAAATAAAAGGATAATCAGGTCGTTATGCAAAATTAAAGAAATGTACCTGATTATAATTTTATCTTCCCTGTCTCATCTCTCCGGTACGTTAAAAGCCTCCCAGTTTCTTTTTAGTTAAAAAAAAAAAAAAAGGCAACAGAGTCCATTGCTTTCACTGTTGTGAAAGCATGGGAATGCAAGTCTCGTACACATGTGCACTACATTAGCAATGCCCCAGGATACCAAGGGAAAAGCAGAAGAGCACCACGGGGCTGTTATGCAAAGACATTGTGTAAGAAAAGTAAGTATTTTTTTTCTTGAGTATAGCAATAACGGACTCTGTGGTGTGGTATATTGAAAATTTACCCACGGTTGGCTTTGTTTAATCACTTAGGCTTCACCCTTGTGATTAAACCACAACAACCATGGGAAAATCTTCAATATACCACACCCACATTGCTGGTTATTGCTATAGTAGACTAGGGAGTTGAGAGCAGTAATACAGAAACAGTAATTCAAGCTATGGTATGTGCAGTATTTACATTAAGCGAGCAAAATAGTTCAACATTACTGGGTCACAAAGAAGGCCCTTGACACTATTTCTTGTGCAGAAATTATTGACAGACTTGTAAATCTGAATGTAAACCCTTAAGTTAACCTGGTCAAAAGAGGATCAATAAATAAATATGTAGTGGATAGTTAAATGGCTGTCTGACAAAACCCATTTGATTAAGAGTTGCAGGTGCCACTTCTGAAAAAAAAAAGTTACCAGTGGTGTACCACAGGGTTCATTGCTGGGCCTGCTCCTTTTTGACATTTATTTCTCAGATCTTCAGGCCAACACTCCTGGCCCGTGGTTATGTATGTTTGCAAATGACTGTAAATTGGGTTGTTGTTTTCAGTTTACTTTGTCTCATATATGGACTCTATTTCTTATCACACTGAGCTTTTTAGCCATGAAAGATCCTTTGACCTCTTACTCCTTTGCAGAACAAATTGTATCTCATATACCCAGTTAACAGAAATTAACCTTGTCAGCTGGTAAATAGGACACGTTGGTGTGATAGATTCATTTCCCAACAGATTCCCTTACCTCTGGAACAAACTTCCACTACATGTCAAGCAGAGTAGCACCCTAGTACTTGTGAACC
This sequence comes from Protopterus annectens, assembly GCF_019279795.1. NCBI lineage: Eukaryota > Metazoa > Chordata > Ceratodontiformes > Protopteridae > Protopterus > Protopterus annectens. The sequence continues at coordinate 36,432,158 of NC_056751.1, read as the reverse complement.
TTTAAGAAGCACTCCACTCTTCCATCTGTTTGTATAGCCCATATCATTTGTTCTAATCATGTGCCATAGTGATCATTAAGTGTGTTTCTTCTTCCTGTGTCCTTGTCACTCCCACCCAGCATGGAGGGTGCTGACGTAGGTGGTATGACTATTAAGATTCTTAAATGTGTTCCTTCTTAAAAAAAAATTGATTGAACTGCCTGTCTGTTTATTCAGTGATTTCCCTCAAATAGAAAAATGACAGGCTAATTCTTCTCTTCAGAAGTATGCATTCCAGAACATGATTACATTACTGTCCTGTTGATTTGATTTATGTTTTCGTCAAAGTAAGTCTATGTTTTTGAAAGGATGCCAAGTTGTAGCATTAATTATGTAACTGTGGTTGTGAACTAGAATTGACTGGTCATAAAGTAATGCATGTCAGCACCTCCACCAAGATAACTGCTTGTAGTAATACTAATTTTGAACTTTGCCTTAGTTTATACAATTAGTGACTCACAAGAGAGATTTTCTTGTGCATTAAACATACAAGTGGTCACTTGAACAGCAGTAAGTATTACCTCATTAGGTGGTGTTAATGTATTATCTAGAGAGTTTAAGTAGTCTTTTAGCAAAATAACCTTTTACTTTACAGTAGACAGTACACTTGAACTGGTCTGTGAAGTGTCATGCAGAGAACAAGGGTATAGTTCTGTTGTTTGGGAGGTCTCCCTAGATCTCTTGCCCTTATTTTACTGAGTCCAATATTACTGAAATTCATTCTAGGCCCTTGCAAAGTCTAGCTGATGAAACAATATTAAAGTTAAGAAGAGCATCTTTACTGACAATGTAATCTTGTTTTAATAACGCATTTCAGATTTAAATTCTTTTAATACTTGTAAGATCATCACTTGAAGAAAGCTCCACTGATCAGTGGCAAAATGTAGTAAACATCTTTTTAAGTGAAATGGTTAACATCATTGCACCCCTAACATCTATTTTTAATTTCTTCCTTTGTGTACTGCAATAGATGTAGCAGGTTCCAGTCAGAAATAAAGCGCTTGAAAATCTCTTCACCAGTGCGAGTCTGTCAGAACTGTTACTACAATCTACAGCATGAGAGAGGTTCAGATGAGAGTGGGTCCAGAAATTAATGAAATTGTGGCAGCATGCAAACTGTCGGAAACAATGACTTTATCATCTGTCCTCTAAATATGCTTCTGTCTTGAGCTCTCCAGACTTGGATGCTTCAGTCCTTGTAAAGGCTGGCAAGAAATCGAGTAAGGATGATGCAGTTGATGTTATCTTGGTACTGTGTTTTCTGAAACAGAAAGGGATCACTGTCTGCATTTAAATGTCTGCACTGTACAGTTATAACTAGCTGGTTCACTGCAGGAAACCACTGGTGGTTTCATGAAAGGAAAGTCAGCACCATACTCCACAGCCCTCCACTGCTTATTGTCACTGTTATTGTACCATAACTCGTTTTGTGTCAGACTGTTTTAACGTTACACTGCAATTTGTGGGAGAAGACACAAAACACTGGCTTTTTAGATTGTAGTTGTAAATCTGCCTTCCTCGTGAGTGCAGCTGTTTATATTGTAAATAAATAAATATTATAATGGTCTTTTTAACTAGATGGACATAAAAAAGTTCCCTGGGACTTCAGCCTCAACCAGTAATTAATAAACTGCAAGTAGTTTATCTTGAATTTTTAAATTCATGCAGAAAGAAATTAATGTGTAATAACACTCATTATGCTGGCATTATGTGGTTATTTTTTAAATATTCTTTCTGATTTCAGGGTAATGATTGTTGATCATGTTTGTTTACTTCATATATCAGAGATTTGTTTTCCTCAGTATCTTTCAGTTTGCCATCTTCCATTATTTCCTCCAGCCTGTAAGTTGGGTGTTTGAGTAGTAGAGAATAGTGCACTCATTTTTCACTGTAGTAGCTGATATTTAAATAATGGTGACATGTAACACACATTTTTGCTAAACACAGGTGTGAAGTATTGGTTTAGGTAAGTTGTTTAGTTTATAGTCTCTTGCATAGTTTTTGCATTATCACAGTGCATATGTTGTCTGTGGTAAATGACTGTGCTTAAAGCTGACATGGACTATATAATGCATAGAAGCACAGGCACTTGCATCAGAAACGGAATGCTAACCTCTTCTAGTTAGTGGTAGATGACCCTAACCCTGTTTGATGTTTGACTTTATCCTGTCATCCCTTTCTGGTATTATTCCCTAATGTACATAATTGTTGCTGCTAAAATTAAAACAATTAACACAAACCTGCTTTTTGGACATGAGTTACAAAGCAATACGCTTATAATTCATTAGTGGCTGTTACATCTGGAGTGCAGCATTAACTTTTTCACATTGTCATTATTCCAGCTGAATCCTCCCATTTTACACAGAAGCAGAGTGTTTGTGGGCACCTTTTTATGAATTTGACTGTTGCCTTTCCCTTTCTTGACTACCCTTGCAGAAAAAGTGATGTATACTATCATTATTTCTGTGCAAAATGTGTGTCTTCACTTAACGCCTTGGAATGTCCCCTATTCTAGTTTTTTGTTTTGCCTTTTTGTTAAACTTTACTTGCCCTTCAGCATCTGTTGATTACTATTAGATGTGTTGTGTAGGCAGCCTCTCTTTGCTTGATTATTTGGGTGCAGGCACATAACCTCCTTTGGTTAAGGCATGTAGCACAGAGGATTAAAGTTACGAGCTGTTAATGAGTTTCTTCCTGAATGAGTTGCTTCCTGTAAGTCAAAGGTAATGTTCGATTCCTTCCACTTCTGTTTGCCTAAGTGGCTCTGAGCAAGTCACTTGACCAGACAGTGCTCCAAGATCACCCCTGAAAAAGGAGACTTTGTCTACTGGGCTTAACAAATAGAATAAAAATAGTTTCTGTTCTTAACCTGGTCCTTCTGTCCATACGGAGCTAAGGGCTTCCAGAAGTACACAGAATATAAAATGAAGGCACAGCAATTTTGTGTGCTTTTCATCTGAGATGATTAGTGAACCTGGTTGGACCTGTGGCTGCATGAATTTGTACAGTCAGGGATCTACAGCTCCAAGCAACTAGAGTTGGCAAGTAATTTTTCATCTTTGAGTACAAACCAGCTAGTTTGCAGTTCATAACAGTTGACAAATTGTTCAAATAACATGGTATTTGCTCAGAGGTAATCACCATCTTTCTTGTCTTCTCCAGTCTTGTAGATGTTACCCTCACTTTAGACCCCTGCCACAAGACTTGATTTTTTTCTTAGCTAAGGTACATTGCAGCCTAATTCTAGGTTACTGCAGAAAAATTATTTAAGATTGTATCACATGCTCCCTTCCCAAGTCAAGTAATCCTTCCTTAGGTTCTTTTGAACATCTTAACTATTTTCATACATTTCACACTAAATTTTGTCTGTCATAGTCTGGTCTATCTTTTTTTATTCTTGCTACCTTTTTCGTAGTATGTCTACACTTCTGTAATTGTCGATTTAATGTTCAGTTACACTTTTACTTCCAGTACCAGTGCACTTTCATTTAGAAATATACTAAGCAGAAAATAATGCTTGGCAGGGTGGGTGTTACTAGGGGAGTAGGAAATTAGCTACTAGCTGAGGGCCTTTTCTCCTCTGTAAGCCTGTTATTTCCCCAGTAGTGCCCATCTTGAAGGGTAGTATTGCACTTAGAAAATGGGTTGTCTGTTAAATGGGTTTGTATTTGTTTTACTATTAGTATATACATATATATACATTTGTGTATATACATTTTTTGATGTAAAGTATTTCCTTTGTCTAATGTTTAATTGTTGTTGTAGGATATGAAATTGCTCTTGGAAGATGTATTTTACATACAAAATCTACATTATATAACTGTTTAATGTGCACTCACACATCTACACAGTAAATTCCATATATAGACATAGTAACAGTTGCAGAGGCAGAGAGTTTCTCACACATGAAATACATACACACACACACACACACACACACACACGCATATACCCAGCAGTTACAACCAGTTTGTTGGTTGTCAACATGTCAGATGCCTCACTGTCATCAAATGAATAAAAAACTACATACAATGCAAAAGAATACATCTCCCTGCCCCATACCCCTCAAGTTGTCTGATTCTGTGTCATATGTCTGCTCTGTCCCTAAAAACACTTGATTTTTTCATACATTTTTGTTCAGAAAAAGCATGTTGATGCAAAATGTCGTGCTCTATTAACTTCTTGAGTAAGTATGGGTAATATTTATAATTTTTCCTGTTTTTGCTGGCTTTATCCAGAATTCTTGAGCAAAGAAGTTAAGAAATGTCTCTCTCTCTCTCTGTCACACACACCTTCCTTTTAATACAGTTAACTGCATTTTTTTCATTTATTTTTAAGTGCTGCTGCTAACCATGGTGAAAGAAAAGTTTCAGCTGCATGTAACTGTTGAATTCCACTCTCTAAATGGGACATGTTTAGCAAACGATAAAAAATAGACACCATTTTTTTCTCTCTGCTTCACGGTGGCTTAATACGCTACTGGGAAGCCATGGGTTTGATACAGATGGTACTCTCCTTGTTCATAGGGTTACCACCTGTCCCATTTGTGAGGGACAGTCCCTCTTTGGGCAGTTGTGTCCTGACAAAAAATATTAAAAATGACAAATGTCCTGAGATTGCAGGACATAATTATTTTCTATATTTTATGTAATAGTTGCATAAAACAGTTATTCTGTATCTAAAATACCTAAATGTTATAAGAAACAGAATAAGCAACTAAAATTCTACAAGAATAATCTTTTATTTAGGCAAAAAAGTTAAGTTCTATCCTTTGTACTGACCGTGGATATGTGTAGGTCTGTAGAATCTGATGTTTGTACCGACAATGTCCCACTTTGGCCATTTGAAAAGGTGGCAACCCTATTTGTTCATTAATACCCTCTTGGAGAATGTCTTTACTCCAAGTGCGTATTCATTATAATCCACCCATTTTCTGCACAGGAATAGTATCAGAACTGATCCCTGTGGGATGCTGCACATCTCTGTTTGTTTGCCATTTACCACTGTCCTGTCTTCTGTCTTTTTACTTACTAATAGTCCAGTTCATCTTGGTTGGTTTTGTCTGGAAGTTGTGTGGAATAGTGTTGAAATAACTGCACGTAGCATGCAGTGCACTTCTGTAATATTCATTCCCTTTGTTAGTAGTCAGAGAAGTCTAGTTTGACATGTCCTCCTTTTTATTAAACCATACTGCTTCAGTTCATATGGCATTCTGCTGTAAATTTAAGACATTATTTAGCCCTCTGATCTCACATTTCTGAAGAGGAAGCTCTTGTCTGTGCCTTGGAGATGCTCCTATGTCTTTTGGTTTGCTGTTTCAGAACAGTAGCAAACGCATCCAAAATATGTATGCAAGGACACTGTAAGATTACATAAGAAAAATTGCTTGCTTTTCTGTAAGGTTGCAGTGAGTGGGAGAATGTTTTAGACTGGCATAATCATCTGAAATGCTCAAGAGATGCACCCTAAGTTTGTAAGTATAAAGGTTTTGACTTTCTCAGCCAAGTGTGCATCATCAAGCTTCCATGTGATATACTGTAAATATAGCAAAAATGTCATGATTTTGAAAAGACCTTCAGAAATTACAAGTGTGCATTTGAAAGATGTTCTTCGGTGCACAGAAATGTTTCTGTTTCTTTACTTCTTGCACTGTAATATTCTGTTGAACTTTGGTTATATGTTGGAGGGGAGCAGTGCAGTGGTATAAGGCAGTCTTCCCTTTTTTTAAACAGCTTTTTTGGATTATCACATAGGCAAGCTTTTATATATATATATATATATATATATATATATATATATATATATGTATATGGAAAAGTGATCAAACCATATTAACAAGTTCACATTTACAAACATTATACATCTGTGTTTTATATAGCCTATCATTTAAGCAACATTTCATAAATTACTCAGTTTCTACCTTCTCTTAAACCGCATTTCTCCTCCGAAACATTTTTTCCTGCATGTATTGCTCCTACAGTTTCCATTTTTTCTATGTAATTTATGCCTATCCGTTTCTAAAGATCCCACTTCCTGTTCTTTTATCTCTGTTGCAGTATTCACTACTTCAAGTATAATTGATTTAGATTTTGATTTCCATTTCCTAGCACTTGCTTTTTTGGCAGTCACCAGAATTAAATTTAAGAAGGCTTTACTATTTTAGGGCAATTTAGATCCTGTACCCCAGTAAAAAAAATGGTTTCCTTAGTTACACATTATCACCCAGTATTCCTGACAGAGTAGTCTGTAGGGAATTTTTAAAGTCTATCAACTCATTACACTTCTAAAATATATGTTCCAAGTTATCACTTTCTTCCCCATCACAACTCCAACATTTGCCATCTACCTAAGGAAAAAGTCTTTGAAGTCTGCTTAGGGTATAAACACATCTATGCAAACACTTCCAGGCAAAGATCCAAGTCTTCTAGACTGGGTTGCATATTTGGAAGCCATACACATATGACCTCCCATTGTTTCTTTGTGAATTGTGCATCTAATCTCTCTTCCCAATCTTTTCTGACCTCTTCTGATTGATTCCTATAGTTATTGTGCAATATTTTATATACCCTACTAATTATCCCTTTGTTAACAGCCACTTTTGTTCTAGATTCATTTTTAAAAAATCAGTCAATAGAGGTCTTTCATCCTGAATTCCCCTATCCCTTTCTCTGTATCTGTACTCTTATTATCAATCCCTGATAGGGAGAGCAATCAGTAGGCTGCAATCCAAATATCTTCCTGTCCCTTCCCATTATATTACCTTTCCTTCTCTAATTATTTGTTCTCAATACCTTGATTCCTTTGCCAGCTTCCTCCAGTAAATTCTAGCTTCCTCTTGTCTGTTCTGTATACCTCTAACTGCAGTCATCATTATGGGCAGAATCTCCTTTTCCAATTCCGATGTTTGCTTAGTTCTTAGTGTTATTTCTGGTACTTTCTGAATATAATATTCTGTATGACTGTTGTTCTCCTTAAGGTTCTGCATCCATAATCCCATTCATTCCTTATTTCTTGAATTACTGCTGTGCTTCATCATCATCTCTTTCCACTCTGAATTGGAGCTTTCTGCCTGTGTTATATGTAAGAGCCTTAACTATGTAGCTCTAAAATATCCCTTCAAATCAGGTAATACCATATCTCCTTGTTCTGTTGGAAGGATCGGCTTATCCCAATTTACTCTTGCCCTCTTCCTGTCCCAAGTAAATACTTCAACTCTCTATTAATTGCTTTCCACAATTTCTCCTGTAGTTGATAAAAATGTGTCTGATCTGTGTGTGAAACTAAAGGGACTAAAATATTTTTACTGCTTCCATATCCATAGGCAATATCTTCCATTTTCCCAAGTTTTGTATTATCTTTGTGTAGTCTCTTCCCATATACCCTTAGTTGCAGTAAACAAATCATTTTTAATCTATATCAGTCGTCTTTTGATTTATTTTGATTCACTAAAAGATATTTTTTTCTTTACTGCACTTTGTTTATTTTTCTTAGTTTTAATTTGTTTTCTGGCATTCTCTTTTGGCTTTTGCCACCATCACAATGTCCTGCTCCACAACCTCTGTCTTATCTTCCTGATGTAACCTTTACCATTTACTGGATGTGTCTCCACCCTTGAGAGAATTGCCTCACTGGAATCAAAATATTTACATCTTTTGGCAGGGCAGCTTTGGAGGTGGTTTTCTTTGATGGTGTTGGGACTGTGTTGCCTTCACTTAGCTTAGGTGTATTTTTCTATTTACATGTTTTTCTGGGTATAAACACAGTGGCATAGGTTACTGTTTACTGACTAAATTGTGATCAATTTGCTGGATGCGCTATCTTCTTAATAGTAAAGTGATTATTTATATGGAGTTTTCTGTGCTCTGTGAGTTTTTTAGCTGACAAAGCCTGTTTTTATGTGTAGTTTGTACTTGGCTGGAGCTGTATTTTAGTGTGCAGAGCATAATGATTATGCCTTGAATTTGGGAAGAAAACTTTAAGCACCATTCTGACATAAGCAAGAAACATAACAAAGTTTCTTTCAGTGCTGTTAAGCTTTAGTCTCAACTTGCAGCGTAAACACATAGTGACTGGAAGCTTAAACAGCTTTAAAAACCTGTAATAAACTCCTTGCTGACATATTGTTGTGTGTGTGTGGTATTGTGTCGTATATACAGCTTTTAAACATGTTACAAAGGTTAGATACACATCGCTCCTGGATGCTGCCTGTGAAGCAATTCTAAGTATGTTACAGATTTCAAAGCTGTTAAACCCTGCACTCATACAGTTTTCCCTTTTTTCTCTCTGTGTAATGTAACATTGGGGCAGCTAAATCTGTGTCCTGCAGCAACCTTTGTGGGAGCAATGAGTGTGTTACAACTTTGAAAGATGTAAAACACCTGTCTCTTCTCCTACACTGTGTGTGTGTGTGTGTGTGTGTGTGTGTGTGTGTGTGTGTGTGTGTGTGTGTGTGTGTGTGTGTGTGTGTGTGTGTGTGTGAGATCAGTAATATATGGAACAAGTAAAGCTACTTGTATGATAAAGAATTAGGATCTCTGACCATAACCAAGTAGTTATAGGTCCTGGAAATGCTCTGCTCACAAAATGAATTTTTTGGCATCCATTTTTAAAATATCTAACAACTCTGTTATAATCATAGACCCATTTTTATAGAAGAGTTTATCTGGCTCTGTCAATAATTTCTAAATTCTGAATACTCATCAAAAACAGAGACCAGGTTATATTGCTAAAAATCTGTTGTGCTTAAGAGTAAACCTACTTCAAGATATGGTGGGTAGAGCCCTGGAGTATATTTTCTGAAGCAGTGGTACACACTCTTAACTTGTCAAAGAATTTTAGAGGTGTGTTGGATGGAAAGGGAATGGATGAGACCAGAGATGGAAAAAGGCACAGCTCCATGAAGCATGGATGCACCCTCTCGGGTATTAGCTATAACTGATTAACATTTTTCTTGACTAATAAAAAATGCTGCTTTATGAGCTGAGACTTTATGAAATTATAAACTGAAGCAGCTTCCATCTAGCTGTTAAGCAAATTCCCTTTTTAGAGTCAAGAGAATTAACTGCATAGCCATGGTCCATTAACTGTGGTAGGACATCAATTTTTATATTAAATTGCTCTGTAGACAATGAGCATTTTACTGGTTGCAGCAAGTCTAAAAGTTGTAATTTTAAAGATATTTTCCACCACGTTATTGCTGCTTTTTTAACATAAGCCTGGTGAAATATACAAATGTAACAATGTACTAGTTAATACCAAAAGAAAAAAGATCACCAGTGGTTCTAGTACATCATCCTTGCAGCCAGGACTCCTGTGTACATCGAAAATTCAAGTCACAGGATGAACAATGACAAAAACCGGGATGTGAGGAGAATAGCTGACCCCAGAGTGAGAGTTGCCAACAGTCTATACTGCTATGTTTGCTTCAAAATCACAACAATCACTTAAATTTTCATTTGGTAAGAGTTAACAGCAATACAAAACTTCAGAAGTAAATGCCAAGACTTGCATAATAAAAAAACTCAAGTAGACTTTGTCACCAAAAACCTCAAGTTTTATTCAGTCAGGATAAGCACTTTCATCCACAAACTGAACATCAGATCATGTTTTTCTGTTACTCGGGGGGCAAGTATACTACTTAAGGAGGTATTTACTGGTGGTGTACTTAATTAGTAAATTCACTGCTGATCTTTAAGTTCGTACAAGGTGAATATTTGCCTGTAGAATATCTATACAGTGTTATTTAGTTCTTTATGCTAACACGTATTTCTGATTCAAAGCATGAACAAAAAAAAGTGTTACTTTCTTATGCAACAGGGATTCCATTAAAATCCCTCTAACAAATTAGGGTTTTGATAACATGTGCAAGTGCCTTTGCTGTTAGGCAGTTAGAAGTAGGGCAAGACACACTGAAGAATTGTCATGATTGTTCCGTACAAAATGTCTCCATTTTACAGGCTGGATGAAAAGTGCTTTTTGTAACTGCATAGTTTTCAAAAGACTTGTACTGATCATGTTATGTAGTAAGAGAACAAAGCCTATCATTGTGTATGTTTTGATAGACATTTCACACAGAACAAAACTTTTGGCACTTTGTAACATAAATGAAAAGTATTCCTTTATTTCAGCAGGAAGTCTCCCTTTGTAGTGGTATTAGATTAAATATATTACAGTGTTATCTTCAGCTACAGGTGCTGTGGGTAACATGTTTTATTTAATGCTGCTTTTAATACTGGAAAAATGTCTCCCAGTTCTGTAGATGATTTTTAATTTGTCTGTGTACTTTGTGTTTTGCATATCCACTCTGTATATAAAATGTCAACGTTTAGGTCATTATGTATATTATACTCTCTGTGTGAGTAGCCACATGCCATTCCCCATGTTCTCTGTAGTATAATCATGTATTCTAATATATATTTATATGTAGTATGCAATTGTATTGTCATGCTTCTAATGATCTGCTGTCTTGCAGCAGTGCTGATTTGTTCAGTGGCAGAACACTTCACAAAAGTTATTTTGCACCTTGTTATGTAAAAAAAAAAAGTTAGGAACCTTAGGTTTCTCTTATTGTGCTATCATCTTAAAGAATAATTTCTTTGCAGTAAATGAACTGTGTATAAAGTATTTATGCAGATATACCTGTTTTTTGAAGTATTTTTTAATTTCAGCAAGTTTCGTTACTTGTCGCATGGTTTAACACAACTGACTTTTTGTGTCAGTGCAATGTACATTTTTTTCTTTTTCGTTATTAACGAATAACTTGTAAACTCTAATGGATGGCTATTATTTATACAGCAATGAAAGTACATATGAGATAAATGAAATGGAGTGTGAAGTTTTGTACTGTATTACAGAAACTGAAACCCATGTTTTTGGTGGTTATGTAAAAGGCCTGATGACTTTCTCTCTGGTGTGCAATCTGTGATATTTGGATGTTCACTGTATATTTGTCTCTGTTACAAATACAAGAGAAGATAAAAAAATAACACAGATAGTTCTATAACTAAATGCAATAGTTCTGGTACTAAACATTTTCCATTTTAAATAAATACCTACTATTTACCACCAGTCAGTTGCATCAGTTGTGTTTTGTTGTGTTTGCACACAGTTTCTACCAGAGAAAATGTAGCATACATATTCTGCTGTCTAATAATGCCAGATCATGGACAGCAAAAAAGGTACAAATTGTGATGATGTGTAGGGACAGACGGAGGCTTTCTGTTCTTCGACAGCAGATTTCAGTGTGCTCCAGCATGAGTTGAAGAGTGGAAGGATAACCTTTTGAAGGGCCATTGAACTGAAGTAGGAAACTCGGTCACATTAAGTGCACTTGATGTAAACAGGCAGAAGACAACTAATCAACACATCCATGTGCAACACTAGTGAGACTGTATATCTCATTTCAGAACTCCTCTAGGTGTAAGATAGATTATAAAACATTACAGTGAACATTTTCAGATATGAGCTACAGATGGTTTGACATCGTGTGCAATGTCCAACTAAAAATTGTCTTACTCATTGGAGGTCTGGGAAACAAAACTTCAGTGTCTAAAATAGACTCCAAAAGTATACTGAGATTGAGAAGCTTTCTGTCTATAAGTTAATGCAGATGACTAATGCTCTGATGAATCTTTCCAACTTCATCTGTCCACTGTGTGACCTTGAGCAAGTCACTTAACCAGACAGTGCTTTGGGGCAATTGGGAATTAGGGCTAAGCTTCTTAAAGATCTCATGGTGTGCCTTCTGAGTAACCACCTATGAACAGGTTTCTGTAGGTTTCATTTTGCCAAGTGTTTTGGGGTTTCTAATACTGTGACAGGAATGGACCCCATTCCTAATTCAGGGTATGATTACATTTCAGGAAATTAGTGTTGTTTCAGTCTTTGATGTTAGCCAGAAGTGCTCTTTGCAGCACCCACAATGCACCCATAATTGAATCCTCCTGTAATTCTTATGGAGTTGCATGCTCCGGTAGCAAATCTAAATATAACTGTAAATTATTTTTTATGCGACCCATTGTTTTTGCTACTGTTGGAACTGTCTGGGTATACTTCCTCAAAACTGCTCTCATTTCTGTCTGCAAATCCTGGTATTTTATGACTTTGTGTTTTTCTGTACATAAGACACTGTAATCACTGGGTGGACCAGTTTCAATGATCATTGCTACTTTTGTCTTCTTTTCGTGGACTACTATATCTAGTTTTCTCTCATCTATTTTCTGAACTGTTGGTAATGGATGATCCCATGTAATATAAACATCATTGTCTATAATGCTTTGTGGCTAATTTTTCCAATGCTTCTCAGCTACTTCAGTAATGTAGTGTTTGCACAATATCCATTGCAAGTCTTGCCACATTATTATGCCTTTCAGTATAGAGGCGTCTTCCATGAGTGTTTCAAACTCAGCAACAAGATGCACATCTGTTTCCAATTCTATTTTACAGGTTCAGAGAGGAAACGAGAATGCTCCATGAAAACTTACAAGACAGTATTACACCAAACAAGATGATCTTTCAGGCATTGTCAGTTGGCAATGTGTTTCAGATATCCATTTAAGTAGTTTCATACCTATGAATTTCTGAGTGTTAGAGAAGGCCTAACACTGACCATCAAAAGTCATAATAAAGTGCAATCGTTACTGGTATCCAGTGCAGTTTCTTCCAGACCATGGTAATACTGTTATACAGAGTGTTGCAGACTCGACAAATATAAAGATCAAAAAGAGTGCAATTGTACTGTTTAAATGTCTGTAAAGCCTTAGAAACTGTGGATCACTTCTATAAAGACTGACTGACAGTGCTTATCCTGATTCCAGCATGGGTCTCTCCTCACATCCGAATACAGAGTAGACCAAAGTTTTTTGAAAGAACTTTGTATTGACTGTGTATGCCAAGGGTGCTCGTTCAAAATCTGAGGTTTGTAAATTGTAATCCTTGAATCATCAACAAATTGAGTGCAGTACAGGTAAAGTGTACAGTTTCAAGATTGTGGTATCGCAGAGCATTTTCTCTACTCTGAGGTACAACAGTCCCAGTGCTAGTGTACATAAGCTGCAGGGATGTACAGCAGGGCAGAGAATCAGACTTGCATTTCTGCTGAAACTATTCCCTAGATCGGTATTCCTTAGTTCTAATGATGTGCCTGTTACATTTAAAAAATTAGCAGACAGTAATAGAAATCTACAATCATAATGTGAAGAGTATTATATCCTAATACAGGCACACAAGGTTCTAAACATATCTATTTTATTTTTTACCTTGCTAACTGATTGATTAATTCATTTACCCAGGGTAAAACAGGTATATACACACAGACACACACACACACACACACACACTGAATTAAATATACATTTAGTAAAAGATGCAGAAGCAGAGAGTTTATCTCACATATGAAATAATCTCGTACACATGCACCAGGAAATGAAAGCATTAAAAAAGGCAGAAACCATCCATACAGCTATCTGTCCAGTTTATGTATTCTCTAATGCTATATGTCATTCCTGCTATTAATATAGCTGACTTGTTAAGTGACTTGCTTAGAGTTGCTCAATAGGCGAATAGAGGCTGAAGAAATCAAAACTCTGCACTATAGGGAACAGTTCATTAACCGCTCATAACATTAATTATCTGTAGATAGTGTGTTACTGTTGCCAGTAGGAGACAAAGTTCCCCATGAGCTGTCGTACAGATGTGGATGTGAATCATATGAATGGCACAATGTAAACCAACTGTCCACTGCTGCTACTGCTCAATACAAAACTGGCATCATCTCTGTCTACCATCCCATTCATATTGTAATATGGTATTCCCAGATAATGTCCACAGTAATATATCTTGTAGCTGACATAACCAAAACACACAAAATGTTCACACAGCAATTTGTATAGTCCATAATACCTAGTAAAGTACGTATGGACAAAAAAATACATTAGTTGACAAAACACACACACAGATATAATGAATTATGTGATGGTGATTTGAGGCCAACATCCTGAAATGCATTTGGCTGAACCTAACTCAGCAGTGCAACACTGTTGGCAGATGGACATCTCATTAAACATGCAGGGCTGCAAACTTGGTGAATGGAATAGTCTTAAGGTATAGTGACTAGTACCAGCTGTAGTTCCCTGAGAACAGACACATAGGCACAAATGGACAGTGGCAGTATTAGCTACAGAATGGGCAGCACACAAACACATCACTATGCTTATGATATCTGCTGAGGTGTATGTGCAGGTTGAAGTGGGGTACCTTGGTTGTATCAGCACCCATTTCTTACAATAAGGCTTCCTACCATGTAGTGCAGTATGCAGAAGCCCATGGGGAATCAAGGACAGTTCGGGACTTGCTACATGAGTTTGAAATTTTCGACAATTCTCCCAACACACCCACACCCCTCCGGTTTGTAAACTTGTCTACTCAGCCACATGGGCATTGGCTCTACAGATTTGCCACAAGCTTTTAGTACTATCACCCAATTAATTATTTTTAGATCAAGACTGCTGGACGCAGGATGGCCAACAGTGGCCTGCCATTTTGGGAGACGTTAGTCTCCCATTAGTATTAGATGATGTGACTGATCTTCTTGATGGTGTCCTTGGCTGTAAGCTAAGCAATTATTTGAAACTGTATTATGTGGATCATTATTCTTTTTGCAAAAGGCTACATTGTATTAAAATATTTAATTCAGATACAGAATGGTTCCATATTTATCCAAGGGACAAACTGTAAATGCGCAAGATGAATCAAATCATCTCATAACCAAGAAAGATTAACACGAGTCCAAAATGCTGTATTTTAGGATTTTTGCACTTTTCTTTTTGTGTTAGCAATACAACATTGTGTGTCAACAGTGCAAAGAATCCATATTTGCCATTATGCAAATGGTGGTGTGGTGCTGGCATTGTTTTTGCCCTGTGCCTACTGACCATTAAGACTCCCCTCTATCAGACTACCCTGGTTGGGGAAGCCTGTCATCCAAGCAGTCATGAGGGTACATTGTACTCATCCTGCCAATAAGAGCTTTTTCCTTTGTTCATCTAACTCCACCCCTGGTGGTCAGGTGAACATTTGTATCATTAAAAGGACTGCCTGTACTTCCTTGCCCACTTATGCATGCTCTCTCTCTACATATACTGACAGGGGCTACCTTCACTGATTTGGATGGTCACCCCCCACTTCTTTCCAAGCACTCCACACATCATGACAGGCCTTAGAGCAGCAGCATGAGCTGGGTGGGAGCAACTGGCCTCCTCTACCCAAGATGAGCACATCATTTTTCCCTGCCTTCTCTATCAAGCACGTAAGTTGCTAGTTGCCAGGACTTTAACTTTTCATTGCTACTGGTGCAGCCTGCAAGTACAGATTGTTACACAACACAAGGCCCGAGGAAATCTCTGAATCTTGTCAAACTTGATTGAGTACCTATGGACTACTAATACATCCCACCACAAACTAAAGCTGTGTCACTTTATCATCACCATCATCAGTGGAGCATGTGCTGCTGTTTTGATGTGCTAGTTTCATACTACACAATAGTTAATTTTTTCCTCACAGTGTCTGCTGTTTCATTTCACAGCTGAGATGCCTTCCATGTGAACTCTGCATGTCCTTCCTGTGTTGACATAGACTTTCATTTCACTTCAGTTTCTTCCCTTATCCCAAGACATAGTATAGGTGAATTGGCAGTCCTCCAACCTTTCCTAAGGTGTGTATGCAGTATGTGAGTGAATGTATTTGTGGGCCCTGAAGTACACTTGTGTCTAGTTTCTCTGCCTTGTGCTCCCTGAATGTCAAAATAGGTTCAGACTTCAATGTGACATCAAACTGGATAAGTCACTTTTTCGCAAATGAATGCTGCCATATTAAATGCATGTTATAGAAACTGGAAGGTTATCATTGCAACTTAATTTGCTTGTATTATTAAGTTAAGAATGATATCCTACAAGTGGTGAATAGAACCATTACAGGATATATAAACTGGACATATAGCTGTATTGATGGTGTTTGGCTTCTTTGATGGATGGATTGTTTCTTTTAATTGTTCAAAGATATGTTTAGTAAAAGCTTGGAGATAAAACTATGGTATTTGGTATTAAAACCCTACCAGACAGCCACACCATTCTGCTCAACACCAGTCTTTTCTGATTACATTGTCCTGTAAGATGTGCCTACACTAAAATACCTAGGTAGAATTTATGACCATAACTTAACTTTTGGTAAGTACATCAGGAAGGTCTGGTCCCATATCAGACACTGAATATTTACCATATCAGCTGATCTTTGAGAGGGCTCTCTGCAAGAGATGTACAGTCAAGCTGTTCATGGCAAGATCTCTGATCTCAAGCTCTAGCATCCACAGCACATGGAGTCATGTTCAAGTTGCCATTTGCTGTAAAAACTACAAGTGCTCAAGTATATAAAATTGCAACACTGACTATTCACAGCAGGGCCTCCTCTTGAAGAAGCTGGAGAGGACTGTCTAATGTGAAAGTGTGATGGAGGGAAAGGTGCCCACTACTGAGGTCTTTCACAAAGATTAGTTTATGGACTACTGAAGTCTCTCATACCTTATTTCAGGGGTCCTCTAGAGTGGGCATAAGGCTGAGAAAATTTCCAAAGAATATCCACTACCTCTCCATAAAGAGGGGAAGCATAAGTGAGATAGACCATAAAATAAAAAGAAAAGGCATGGAAAGAGAATTCTGCAGTGCTGAGGTGACAGAGGAAGCACTACTTCTGGAATGCAGCTGCAGGCTTTAGTGACTGGTGAAGGTTTACACACAAGTCCTAATGATTATAGAGTCAATGTCTACAGTGGTCACATTCTTGAAACAAGCATTGAGTGCAGCTACCCCAAGTAGATTTGCTCTTGACTATAGTAAAAAATGGCCAATTGATTTCATAATGTCAAAAGAAAATGCTGTTGGCAATCTACTTGAAAAAGGTCTGTTTGACAAGTTCGTACCCCTTTATGCTCAAGGTATAGAAGACAACTTGCCTATCTTCATGAGCTTATGCCAATTGGAGATACATTTTCAAATGGCACTGATCATCTAAGGCATGCAGAGCTGTTCTCTTGGTATTCTGATCCAGAACAGTAAAGTGAATGGACTGGTTAAATGAGAACTCTGAAACTACTTTTACAGTAAAATGAGGGATAAGGGATAAGAGGTTTGTGGTTTGAAAAAAAAAACAGGTAGAATGATTTACTCTGGGAAACAAGTGTCTTCCAAAAGAGCTTTGTCTGAAGTAGCCCCATTGCATAGAAATATAAAATGTATTGCACAGCAGACAACCTGTATTTGATTAGTGGCTTGGGAGCTGGATGGGCATGGGCAGGGAGGGAAGGAAGGATGGAAGTTCATGGCCAATGTCAGCTCATCTGTCCTAGGTAAAGGGAAGGCAGCCTAGGCTCACTGCAGTACACAGAATACAAGCCTGGCCAGCTCTGTGCTTACATGAGTGGTGAGTTGCTCTGGTGGGAGACTGAGCATGCTTGGAAGAGTGCACACAACTCCAATGGGCTGTGATTGAAAAGCTGGCAAGCTGCCAATAGGGGATGGAAGTGTAGAAGATGCTCCCTGGCAAGCAGTATGATGCCAAACCAGTTTCTTTGATTTTCTTGGCTCCAGATGGAGATCAGGTTGAGCCCTGGCAAATAGTATGATGTTGCATCAGTTTCTTTGATCTCCTCACTGGCCCCAGATGGGGATCAAGTTGAGTTGGTGGAGGCTAAGGTGGGTTCAGTACACCTTGTGAACAAGTAGAGGAGCTGGTGGCAGCTGATGGTCAGCTGCAGGGAGGGGAATAAGCTAAGTTGCGTAAATCAACTTAACCATACCAGATGTTTGAAACCTCACTGCTGCAGTAGCCTAAGTTACATTGGTTACATTCTACTAAGGAGATATAACAGCTGGACAGCAAAAGCTTTCAGGGCAACTTCCATTTGACCAAATGGTTAGCTCAAGCTGAGATGACTAAAGGATTTGAATACCAAGTTCTTCAAAACTTTCATCCCAATAGAGAAGGGGGGGCATAGTTCTGAGAGGACAGTGCTAGAAGTATATATCAATAAAAGTCCACACCCTGACATAAAACTTCCATCACCATTGGGATAACATGCAATGTAACTCACTACACCCCCAGCACACACACACATCCATGTCATCATCATCTTCTTTCGGCTGTTCCCGTTAGGGGTCGCCACAGCAGATCACCTGTTTCCATTTCTTCCTGTCCTCTGCATCTTGCTCTGTCACACCAACCACCTGCATGTCCTCTCTCACCACATCCATAAACCTTATCTTAGGCCTTCCTCTTTTCCTGTTACCTGGAAGCTTCATCCTTAGCATCTTTTTCCCAATATACTCAGCATCCCTCCTCAGCACATGTCCAAACTAATGTAATTGTGTCTCTCTAGCTTTGTCTCCAAACCTTCCAACCTGGGCTGACCATCTAATATACTTATTCCTAATCCTGTCCACCCTTGTCACACCCAGTGCAAATCTTAGCATCTTTAATTCTGCCACATCCAGCTCAAACTCCTGCCTTTTTGTCAATGCTACTGTCTCCAACCCATATAACATAGCTGGTCTCACTACCCTCTTGTAGATCTTCCCTTTCACTCTTACAGGTACTAGTCTGTCACAAATCACTCCTGACACACTTCACCCACTCCATCCTGCCTGTACTCTCTTCTTCACATCTCTTCCACACTCACTGTTATTCTGAACTATTGACCCCAAGTATTTAAACTCATCCACCTTCGCCACCTCTACTCCTTGCATCCTCACCATCCCTCTATCCTCCCTCTCATTCACACACATATATTCTGTCTTATTCCTGCTGACCTTCATTCCTCTTCTCTCTAGAGCATATCTCCATCTCTCCAGGGTCTCCTCCACCTGTTCCCTACTCTCACTACAGATCACAATGTCATCTGCAAACATCATAGTCCATGGGGACTCCTGTCTGATCTCGTCTGTCAACCTGTCCATCACCATTGCAAATAAGAAAGGGCTCAGAGCTGATCCTTGATGTAATCCCACCTCCACCTTAAATGCATCCGTCACTCCCACCGCAGACCTCACCGCTGTCACACTACCCTCGTACATATCCTGTACCACTCTTACATACTTCTCTGACACTCCTGACTTCCTCATACAATACCACAACTCCTCTCTTGGCGCCCTGTCATATGCTTTCTCTAAGTCTACAAAAACACAATGCAACTCCTTCTAACATTCTCTGTACTTTTCCATCAACACTCTCAGAGCAAACATTGCATCTGTAGTGTTCTTTCCCAGCATGAAACCATACTGCTGATCACTAATCATCACATCCCTTCTTAACCTTGCTTCCACTACTCTTTCCCACAGCTTCATGCTGTGACTGATCAATTTAATCCCTCTGTAGTCACTACAGCTCTGCACATCACCCTTATTCTTAAAAATCGGTACCAAAACACTTTTTCTCCATTTCACAGGCATCCTCTCACTTTCCAAGATTTCATTAAACAATCTGGTTAAAAACTCCACTGCCATTTCACCTAAACACCTCCATGCTTCCACAGGTATGTCATCTGGACCAACAGCCTTTCCATTCTTCATTCTCTTCATAGCTATCCTTACTTCCTCCTTGCTAATCCATTGTACTTCATGATTCACTATCCCTATATCATCCAACCTTCTCTCCCTCTCATTCTCTTCATTCATCAACCCCTCAAAGTACTCTTTCCATCTCCTCAACACACTCTCCTTGCTTGTGAGTATGTTTCCCTCATTATCCTTTATCACCTTTACCTGCTGCACATCTTTCCTACCTCGGTCCCTCTGTCTAGCCAATCGGTACAGGTCCTTTTTTCTCCCTCCTTAGTGTCCAACCTTTCATACAACTCTTCATATGCTTTATCCTTAGCCTTCACCACCTCTCTCTTTGCCATGCACCTCATCTCCTTATACTCCTGTCTACTTTCTTCATCTCTCTGACAATCCCACTTCTTCTTTGCCAACTTCTTTCTCTGTATACTCTCCTGTACTTCCTCATTCCACCACCATGTCTCCTTGTTGTCCTTCCTCTGTCCAGATGTGATACCAAGCACCTTTCTAGCCATCTCCCTTACTAGCTCTGCTGTAGTTACCCAGCTATTTGGTAACTCTTCACTGCCACCCAGTGCCTGCCTTAACTCATCCCTGAACTCCACCTCACAATTACCCTTTTTCAATTTCCACCATTTGATCCTTGGTGCTGCCCTCACTCTCCTTCTCCTCCTCCTCTTAATCACCAACGTCATCCTACAAACCACCATCCTATGCTGCCTAACTACACTTTCTCCGGTCACCACTTTACAGTCTCCAATCTCCTTCAAACTGGCCCTCCTACATAAGATATAATCCACCTGTGTGCATCTTCCTCCACTCTTGTATGTCACCCTATGCTCCTCCCTCTTGTTAAAATACGTATTCACCACAGCCATGTCCATCCTTTTTGCAAAATCCACTACCATCTGACCTACATTCCTTTGTTTAACACCATACCTACCCATCACTTCCTCATCCCCTCTGTTCCCTTCACCAACATGCCCATTGAAATCTGCTCCAATCACCACTCTCTCACCCTTGGGTACAGTCATCACCACTTCATCCAATTCACTCCAAAATTTTTCTTTCTCATCAATTGCACACCCAACTTGTGGAGCATATGCACTAACAACATTCATCATTACACCATCAATTTCCAGCTTCATAAACATTACTCTATCAGACACTCACACACATCCATGTATACACAAAAAATGTGCATACAAATTACAGTTTAGTAGTGAAAAAAATACACAAATAATATGCAGAGTAATATATTTTAACTTACTGTTGTCCAACAGGTAGAGTGCAAACCATTACTCACCGCTTCCACACACAGCACACACAAACATACCCACCCACCAATTACAGCAACATTATTGACTGTTTACACCTCAAATTTGTTAGTTTGGTTAAAAGAATGAATAAATACATAAGTAATATACATATGTTAGTTCACTGTCAATAGGTGTGTAAAGTGCAAACCATTATAACCCACTGCACGTGAGTGCATACACAGAATGCAAAGTTGTGCCCACAAAATACAGTTACTGTATTGACCGTGTATACCTCAGATGTCTGTTAACACATGACTAAAAACATAAGTAATAGTTACAGACAGCTTGCTACTGTCACACATTGAAGCCACCTCCCCCACACAGTGTGTCAGTTAACATCTAAGAGATTTTCTGTTCAGCAGTTGTTTTCCCAGTATCTATCATGGTACTATTTTGATGACAAATACATGGAACTTCAGCAGTAACCCTAAATTATGCCATTGGAAATCAATTTCTCTCTGTTCTGTAAGGGGATCACTGTTGTCTCTTGTACTACCTTGGTGTGTATATGCTCCTTATAAGGGAAAATTTAAGTAATAATCTTTCATCCTGAGATGTAATAACAACTTAGTGAGACAGTATATCACTTGTATAAGATCAGTAAGCATTATCAATATAGAACTTAAATATTGTACATGCTAAATAATGGTTAATGTCTGCACCAATCCTAAACTTGTTATATGAATTTGTATTCTGATTCTGGATGTGGCAGAAAAGGATAGACTGAGCTAGTGCAAATGAGATAGTACAATCTGGTATATATGTGTTTGCCAGTGATACCCATCTTTTATACCTGTGTGTGTGATTATTTGATTTTGTCTCTGTGAAATGTGTGACTGCAGGATGTCATGTCTAAGCTAAAATAAAGTTACTAGTTACCTCGAACGGTCAGTCATTTTGTCATATAGTGCATCCTTCCCATCTTTTTTTTTTTTTGTGGTGGGGAAGGCTTCTGAGTTTAGTCCACTTCATTGGTTAGAAAAGATCAAGTTGTTTTTCTTGCTAAGCCTATACATAAATAAGAAGTGAGAGTAGTGCCAAGATCCTCACTATAATGTCTAAATAACATAACAAGGATAAAACACTTGCTCCCATACATGATAGTCTGATTCTGATACACACCTCTATGTCTTCTATGCTTAAATATGGCAGGACTCATGGCTAGCTTGTGCAGAATACAACAGCCAAATTGCTAAATGGGACAGCTAGATCTATTCACTTCTACTCTAACACACACACAGTCACACTTTTCGTATCCCCTGCTGTACCTGAAGCTTCAAAACAGCAGGAACTGGCAAGGTAAATGAATTGTCTTGAAATACTCAGCAATGAAGTGCCCATGAAGACTGCATCTGAAGACTCTCTTCTGCTCACCCTGCTATGGAAAATTAAAAATGGAGGAGTTCGGTAATGGCCAGTGTGTGTTGTAACACTAAGACAGAGAGCCACAGACACTGGCATTAGAAAAAACTCAGTGGACCTAGCTAGAAATCCCAAAAATCACAACTCTGCTGTAGCTGCACATTGGTATTTTACATACCAAATTGAGAAACAGAGGTTATGTTTGGCTGCAAAATATTACCACAGTTAATGAATGCCAGAAAGAAAATGGAGAACTGTCTTGGTAAATAAAATGTTGCCATTAATCTTTGTTTTGAAAATGTAGTTGAACTAATTAGAAAACAAAAACAATTATCATACTTCTGGAGATTGGAAGGTAAGATTAAACAATCTCTGAACTTTTTATTACATGGGGTGCTCCTTGTAGATGCAGGAGGCATACAGGAGCAGTAAAGTGCAGACAGAGTAGATTCAGGAGTGACTTTTTATTGTATTTTCAAATGAAGACCTACTTTCTTTTACTCTGCTCTCAGAAACCAGATACAAATCTACATGTAAAGCTCGGTTTGTGATCTGTGGGGGCTAGCATTTGATGTAAGATGAACATGTAAATTTGTGGATGAATGTACTCATCTGAAAAATAAGGAAACTCTTATTCAGATGAGTATGCTCTTAAAGGCTACACAACTCAAATTTTCTGCCAGGCATGTTTTCTGTGGGAAACAATGGGTTGAAAGGTAATCTTGGGCAGGGCAAGGCTAGTAAAGTATAAGTTTAGAGAAAGTTGAGGCAACTGAGGCATGGCTGCAGGCAGACAAGAAAAGTGAGTCAGCCAATTACATGAAGGGTGGAGACAAAGATTTATACAGTTGGGTCTAGCCACTTGGTTAAAGACTAAGAAAGAAGGTACAAGTTTGCAGCTGTGTCTGCTGTTTGTAATGCATTTGTTGCTGTAGTTTATGGCACAATGGAATAGTTTCTAATATAAACATGCCAGAAAGAAGGCAGCCACTACCCTAAGGGAAAAATACAGCTGCAGGACAGAAATTCTCAGCAATCTACAAAAGCCTATGTAGACGTGTTGAAAAAGTAGAATACAAAGGGTTCTTCACAACTAAAGTGGCACATGAATATGGTTAGCATAGAAGTTACAGCAAGGAAAGGGAGTACTTTAGAAGCTACTCCTATGGCAGCACTCAGAAGAAAGTAGTTGTCTACATGAAGACTGCATTTAGATTACTTATACCTTTATCACTGATGATGGCATAATGATTTAAGTGTTTAACTTAAGGCACGGTGTACAAGGTACAATTCTCACCCTTGAGGGAGATTTGCTAGCCTTAAAATGGCCCACAAGGGCATCTAGCCTAGTACTTACCAATGAATCCCCTAACTCAACATGCCAGTAAGACAAAATACTACTATCCCTAAAGTAGGCTGGGATAGTATGGCTGTGTAACACAGTTCCACTGGAGTATTATATCTCCATTGGGTTCTTCAAGAAGGGGCGTAGAGGTCTAATCCAGTAGCAATAACTAAGGAAAAGTGAAAAAGGTGGGTAGGTGATAAAATGGTTGAAAAAGACAAAAAATACATGGCTTCCCAATAACTTCTAATACTGTCCACTGTAAAATTTAAAACAGCAGTATACCATAGATATGTGTGGGTGCCTGTGCGTGCTAGCCAGCTATAGTTACAGTCAGCCAAACCACTTTGTTTTATACTGGAGTACCCTCTAATGTTTCTTATAACATCAACACTAGGAAAGAATATAGTGTCATTGAGAGCAGGAATGCAAAGCTACAGCTGTTATGATTATGGGCACTTGTGTAGGTGTGTATCAGCTGAGATTAGGGATTAAATATTACAGTAAACTCAGTTAATCAGAACTCAAGCAACCGGCACTCTCAGGCAACTGGCAAAATAAAATCGAAGAAATACAGTACAGTATGAACAATTCAATTAAATTTTCATGAGTTGCACTTTCTGTCCCCCCAGACAGGATTTTAATTACTGTATCTCAATATTAAAATCAAATCAATACTATGTTTATGGTATGGTATAATATAGGGTACAGTATTGGTCAGGCCTATTTTTAATAGTAACTCTCAAGCAACCAGAAACTACAGTTATCCGGCATCTGCTAATCCCCATGGGTGCTGATTAACTAAGAGTTTACTGTATCTTAAATGGCAACAGTTAGAAGCGAAAGCCACACTAAAATATTACACCCAAAGTTGTGCCTAGGCATTGGATGAACTAACAACATGGAAGAGCATACTGCAAGCCTGTACAAGGCAACAGTTAAAATTAGTAATGACTGGCTCCAACTCGGATGCATACACGTTAGTCTCCTTGTCAGTTCTGATGTGGAGGCAGGTGTCTTAGAGGAGCAAAATACAATTCCAGTCTGTTAAGGCCACCGAGATCAAATGTGGACCTCAAATGTCTGTGTATCTATTTAGTGCACACACTCATATACACTCACACACACACCGAAACTCCACTATAAAATTTGAAGCCTTTGTGGACTGGTGGAACCTCTTGGATGCCTCTTTTCCTTCAAAAGTTTAACACCTTCCTTCATCTTGCTTTTGATAGAGTGGAAGGCATTTGGGGAACAAAGAAGGGAATAGCATAAACTTTGGATATTATTTCCATGACCCACCCATCCTTGGTAATAAATTCTGAAGTCTTCAAGTAGCAAGAGATTGTCCCTAGAGAAGAAATGGTAATGACTACAGCCTCCTGGTGACTGCTGCCAACTATGACCTTTATATCCAATGCCTTGCTGGAATCTAGACGAGGAGGTCGTCCAGGTTGAGGGGATTGTCTCCTACCAGCATTCCCTTGATTCTGCTGTGCATCACACATGAACAACAAACAATGTTTGGCCCTCAGCATTCTGTTAAAAGAACATTGCAGAGGATGGAAACTGTACACCTACATTGCTGAAGTTCTTGCCTTGACTTTTTCACAATTTGAAAGTGATGTTGAACTGTTTTCCCAACCAGGAGAGGCTCAGTAAAGGGAAATTCAGAAAAGTCACTTAGTGCCCCAGCAAAGTCTGTACAGAAATAGGCAGGAGTGCTAGAGCAAATCAATGCCAGATCCTGCTCGTAGTGTCTTCTGTAGCATCATACAACATCCAGACCATAAAAGATTGCTCACATATTAGCAGGCGGTGGCATGGGTCTTCAATTTGTTTTTCAGGGATCAATCCAGTATCCCCTTTAATGTATGTTATATTTCATCAGCAAGGTGTATGTAATAGAACACCTGCAAAGAAAGAGTGGTTATGAACATGTACTAAAAAAAAATGTTTTGCTTGAATTATTAAGATTATTTACTAGGGGCCAATGTTCTTCTTGAATTATTAAGACTCTGCTAGAAAATTAAACTTTACTGCTATGTTTAGTGATAATGTAATGGGATGTTTCATCCTGGGAATTTGAAATGAAGTGTCTTTAATCCTCCTCTTTACCCCATCTTCATTTTATATGACTGTCATACACAGAAGTTTAACATCAGGCAGGCAATATAATTTTTATAAGGCAAGTGTAGGAGTCTGGTTATAATGGGCATTACTGACTGTCTAGAAACATATTTAATATTTTGACCGATGCTGAAAAATACTTGCCTGTTTCTAGAAATTAAATTAGTATAGCTCACAGACATACTGACTGCTTTGCATGAATTTTTATCACAGGAGGTCATACCACATCCCCCTTTACATTTTAAAAGGTTGAATACCCAAAATGCCTACAAAATTTGGTATATCAAAGATTCATAAAAGTATGCAAACCCCACTTTTTTCCTATTGTAGCTGCAGAATGATAAAACAATCATCAGTTAGCAGTGTATATTGACAGTAAGGAAAAACTGTTTAGTGACAACTACCCTTACCTGTTAAAAGACTCCTGGGATTTTCTGGATAGTTTAAGAGCTGATTTATATGATGAACTAATTTTGGTCACCAAATTTTCAGTTACTCCCCGTGAAGATGGACTAAACTAACTTAGACAAGCTGTATTGAAAGTGCCTTTCTTTATGCTGAAGACCTTACTGTTATCAAATAGTTCATTGAAATAGTTCTCCATAGTAATTTTGTATACTTCGAGAGTGAATTGTTACCAGTAGGAAAGTGGCATAGCCATGGGGTGGCTTGATCCTCAGCATCTGTAAATCTTATGTATGCCTGGGAACACAATTTTGTTTTTAAATCACTTACAATGTGTGTTGACAATTATATGCCATGATTTAGATGGTATCTGTATTCACAGATGTATCTGTAAGACACTGTGATTAAATTAAAGGAATCTCTGTCACAAATACAACAGACAATTTAAAAAAATGCATAGCATTATTCCAGTGAATATATTAATTATTTGGCTGTCACTGTAGGCAAGAATAATAAAGACTGACCAGAATTATTTCAGAAAATGAGATGTTTAGGGAATAAACTGTGAAACATTAATGCTTAATCAAATGGAGTATCCCCAAGATTATTTGAATGAAATCATAAATAAAATTATAAAAGGAAGGTGGACCAAGTATTCATCACTACTGAGTTGTCAAACACAGAGTAAGGTAAATGTACCACAAATAAGGAGAAAACAGTTCTGAGAAAGCAATGTTTTTGAGCTATAATACAGATACAGTATATGTTAAAATATTATTTGCCAAAACTGGAGCTTATTTGCAACTTTGAAGAATATTATACTTTTATGGGTAGTAAACCAGGTTTTGTCACAGGAAGTTAGTCACAAAAGAGTGACTATATGAATGAGTTAAATAGATCCAGAAACAAGAAAGGGACTTATAAGTGTGGTATTTTTAATCAATGAAAATATATCTTAGAGGGAGATGTGTTAACAGGAGAAGGCAATGGCAAAGAAATTAATCCAGAAAAGTATTTTAGCTGTAGTTTCATGGGACTAGTTTATTTAGCTGTATATGACTATTATAAAGCATTCTGTTTTGGAAAAGCTGAAAGAACTTCTAGAAAGAGGATTTATGAACACTGCTATGACATAGGATTATAGGAAGTTACTAAGCTAATGGCCCTAGGGCCCTTACAAGCCTACCCAACTTCTACCCTTATTTCCATGATCAGGATGTATTGCCCCTGTTTAAGAGGAAAACAGGTGGAACCCTCGGGGTGAATTTACGGTAACCTATCCAATTGTCCAGATTGCGTTTGAAGAGGGCCCAAGAAGTGCTCTGTTTGATATGGAGTGGGAGTCTGTTCCAAAGGTGTGGTAACCTCTGGGAGACAAATCTGTTCCTCCAGCAAGTTCTATTAATGTCACATACCAGGTTAAGGTCTTTAGAGCGAGTAACCCATGTACCATTTGATTTGTGGATATGCAGCATTTCCAATAAAGCAGGGATTGCCTTATATGCAAGGCAGAGATTGCCTCTGAGTAGTCTGTATGAAACAGAATAAAGTGACAGTGATTTCAAATGATCCACATAGGACAGATGCTGAAGACCTTACATTTTCCTTGTGAGGAACCTTTGTGGTATCTCCAATTGCTGCAGGTGCTTGGAAAGGTACATATAAAAAGGGATGTTGTACTCAATTATCGGCCTGATGAGGGAAGAGTACAGGGAGGTACAACTTCATTTTTTCCTGGAGGCAATGCCCTTATGAGATGAGCACTATAGAATGCCCTTCTTACCATTGTGGAGACATGGTGATTAAAGGTAAGGTTGCTGTCAACCTGTGTGCCCAGGTCTCACCACTGAATGTGTACTTAGGGTGTTGCTATTGATATGGTAGTTAGCAGGAAAATTGCTCTTACTAAAAGGGATAATATATTTATCTGAAGTTGTTAATCTTCTTCCTATTCATCACTGATGGGTTCAGTTCCGAACCCTCGGAACCGAGTCGGCCTAATACCAAGCTCACGTACACCAAAAACTCTCAAGCTAAGCTGCTACCCACAATGCCCTTCTCCTAGTTACCTCAGATCTCGTTTGTCACACAGCCATATAGCAGCATTTCACCAAGCTCTCCAGCTAAGTATTGTATTTTTCAATTTTTGCAGTATTTTGTAAGTTTTCCTCTCAAAACTCCTATATTTCTTGTTTTCTTAACTAGCTCTACCCATGGATATTCTCTTTCTTACCGTCGTTGGTAAATGCCCTTCCTTACTCTTGTGGTATTCTTAATACCATTGTTGGTATTTTCTTCTCTTTTCTTTCCTCTTTTTGGATTAGTTACTCGCTTTTTTGGTATGTCTGAAAAGAAAAGGACTTTGGGGTTTAAGCATTGCTCTTCCTGCAATGATAAACTCCCCGACAGCGATCTACATGAGGAATGTGTTTATTGTCTGGGGGTTCCACACCTATCTGTGAAACCTCCCTGTCAGATTTGTGTTAGTTTTAGTCAGAGGACGCTGAATGAAAGAAAGAATAAACTTATTCTGAAAGGCCTGCTTCCTTCTCCATTTTCTGAGGCTATTTCTGCATCGGAGGTCTCAATCCCTCCATCTACGGGCAAAAAGCATCCTCATTTGGACCCTTCTTCATCAGCCAGTGAGAAGGACAAGCCTCATAAGCATAAGGTCCATAAAACTTCCATGGGGCACAAGATCACCTCCTCGGTTTTGATAACCTCAGCTCTGAGCTATGCTTCACTGGTTTCTTCTGATATTATGATGACTTCCACATCGGTGCCACCCTCGGCACCGACTACTGCTATGGTTCTGACTGTGGTTTTGGACCCTACCTTATTGCCTGCCATTAGCTCAGCACCGTCGTCCCCTATCTCCGTTCTGAGATCAGTACCAATGACTCCATTGGAGCCGATAATGACTTTCACCCCAGCTATCACTTCGGCTCCAAGCCCTTTCCCGGCACCAATAGTTCTCCTTTTGCCTGTCTCAAAACTGGAATCCTCAGTGCCGACTTTTACTTCACCTCAGACCTGGTACTCCCTGTCCTTGGATCCATTTGCTGGACAGGCCTATAACCCCTTTTTGGACCAATCTGACCCCCTCAGGAGTGTCGGTAAGGTCCACCAGGAGCCTATCTGAATCGGATGTGGTGCGCCTGTTTGATCAGCTGCTGACAGCCAGGGGGATTACAAATTTTCCTCAAACCCACCCCCTTCCAGGCTTTGGGTCCATTGCCCCTGCGATTCCCACTTATTCTCCTCCCTTGGACCCTTCAGTTCTGAGGCCCATAGCTCTGTCTGCAGGAGAAATCCTCTTCTTGGTGCCAACAGTGACCTTTTCTGAGGCTCCAAGTTCCTTTGGACCCAACCCTTCCTCAATCTCATGCTTGGGGGGGTGGAACCCTCGGACCGGTTCCAGTTGTTTCATCAGCTCTGTCTCTGGCTCTGGGGGTGACTCCTGCCCAAATTTTGCTTGAGGCTCTGACCCTGGGAGCGGGCCGTGACCTTGGTTCCGAGATTGTCTTCCTCGGTTCTGGGCTCCCATTCCTCTTCGGGCGGGCCTGCCTTCTGGGTGATGGAGAGGGTTCTTGCTTCGGGAAGTGCTCCTCCTACGTCAGATCTTCTGCCCGCTCCTTCTGAGCTGCAGCTATCACAGGCCACCCCCCCAGGACACCAAGAGCACAAGCCTCAGGAAACCCCTGTACAGGGTAACCTCCTTTCTGAGTCCTCTTCAGATGCTCCCACTGAAGAACCTCCTCAGAAATGGATGTGTAAGAGGAAACACATGGACTCCCCGGAGGAGTCCCTCACTGAAGATATGGATTGCAATGATGGGGAGGGGTCCCCATGGTCACCCCCTGATGATGTCTCCTTTGGAGACATACTGGAAATTTTGAGGCAGAGGGGCGACTGGAAGCCCTCCAACCCTTCCTCAGAGGAATCCATACTCCAGCAGGCCTTCTGCTCTCGTCCCTCTACTTCTTGGGTGACCCCCCCCCCTGCTGATGACCTAGTCAAGCTCATCATGCAGTGGGCATGGAAGAACCCTGATGCCATTATGGCCATTCCCCAGAGACCAGACAAGATACTCTCCCTTCCAGAGGAACAGCCCCATTTGTCGAGAGACTTACCAGTAGATACTATGGTGGTGGCAGCTGCCATGAAAAAGGACCTTGCGGAGGAAAGTCCTGCTGTCTGCCTGCCCAACAGAGTCCCAGGCAGTGGACAGATTAGAGAAGTGAGTTTTTGCTTCAGCGACCTTTGCTGTTAGGTCTCTGAATTACTTGGCACATTTTACGAGGCTCCAAAGAGATCTCATATCTCAACTCTCTGGGACCCTTGCTGGTCAAGTTTCGGATGGGGCACTTGATAAAGTTGCTTCCCAACTTGCTACCCTAGAGACAATTTCCATCTCATCCATGAGGTTGCTGTCCCATGCAACCGAATGGGGTGGCTAGAGCTGTGGGTGCAGGTGTAGTTATGAGATGCCACGCCTGGATGCGTATTTGTGACCTCATGGACTCCTTAAAGTCTTCCTTTTTTAAATGCCCCTATCAAACCATCCGCTTTGTTCAGTTCTAAAGTGAAGGACACATTAGCCAGGTGCGAGCAGGATGGAAAAACCTTGTCTGCCATTGGCCTACGTTTTTCCAAGCCTCAGCTCAGTGTACTTTCTCCAGGAACCAGAGGAGTGGAAAGATGTGGCACAAATAATCTCAAGGCCCTTTCCGTAGTGCACGTGGCAAGGACTCCCCCAGAGGCAGAGGGGGTTCCAATAATGGAAGATGCCCCTTTCGGGGCAGTGGTGGTCCCCAAAATCAGGGCTCCAGGGATTCTTTCTCTGGACAACCTTATCAGCGCTCCTGAAGTGCTGCCCGATTGCTTTCCTCTGGAAGCAGTTGGGGCTCATTTCTCTCTGCAGCAAGCTGTCTGGCGCTCTATTACAAACAATCAGTGGGTGCAGAGAATAATTTCCAGAGGTTAGTACATTCCCCTAATCTCTTACCCAAGAACACCAAAATCCTTTCCCGATGTTCCACCCAGTCAAAGGGAAGCAGCAGCTTCAGAAATAAGAAAGCTGTGTCAAAAACGAGTCATCCAACAAGTCCCCCCCAGACCAGTGCAGATCTGTTTTTTACTCAAGATTCTTTTTGGTGCCAAAAATGACTGTGGACTGGAGGCCCATTTTGGATCTCAGCCAGCTAAACAAATCAGTAGTTCAGACCAAGTTCTGCATGGTCACGATTCAATCCATTCTCCCATTTCTTTGGGAGGGTGTGTGGATGTGCTTGATAGACCTCCGGGATGCGTATTACCACATCAAAATGGGCAAATGCTCCAGGAGTCTCCCTCACTTCTGCCTGGTAGCTAATCATTACCAATTCAGAGCCCTGCTATTCAGTCTCTCGACAGCCCCCAGAGTGTTCACGAAATGCCTAGCAGTGGTGACAGCTCATCTGAGACTTCAGGTATTCCAGGTGTTTCTGTATCTAGATGATTGGCTCCCCCCCACCAAGTTCCTGCTGGTCAGGACCCTCTGCTACACCCTAGCACTGGCAGAGTTTCAAGGCATCACAATTCACTGGTAAAAATCCAACCATCATCCCACTCAACAACTGGAATTTATATGAGCAATATTCAACACTCAAACAAGCCAAGTCTCTCTTCTTCCTCACAGACTTCTGAGATTACGGTTACAAGTACAAGTGATACTCTGTCGAAAGAAGGTGTCTGCATGGGAAGTTCTTCAGGCACTGGGGTCTATGGCGGCAGCCGTTCCAATTGTCTCCCTAGCAAGATGGCATATGAGACTACTACAGTGGCTCCTTTTGTCCCAGTGGATATCCAATCTCCATCCCCTGAAGGCACAGATCCTCATCACAAACTCCTGCAAGCAAGATCTCCTCTGGTGGATGAGAACAGACAAAAATCGGTGTTGCCTCTTCCAGACTCCCCAACCCAATGTCATGGTAACCATGGATGCTTCCCTGATAGGGCGGGGGGGCCACTTCCAGGGAAAGACAGTCCAAGGCACGTGGTCCAATCTAGAGGTCAACTTGCATATCAATGTCCTGGAGTTAAGAGCGGTGCTGTTAGCGTTGCAGGCACTTCATCCACTCCTTCCATCAGGAACAATTGCTATCTAGTCAGACAATATGTCAGTCGTCTGGTACATAAACAAACAGGGCGGGACCAAATCCTACCCCCTATGTCATGAGGCAATGAGAATTTGGCATTGGGTGATAGCTTCCAACCACTTTTTAATCGCAACGCATATTCCGGGGAGCTCCAACGTGATTGCAGACAGACTAAGCAGATGCATCCTCTGTCCTCATGAGTGGTCTTTCAACCTGATCGTGACGGCAGAAATCTTCAGCCATTGGGGCCAGCCTTGTTGCAATCTTTTCGCCTCCCCCTCAAACAAAAAATGCAACAGCTATTTTGCCCTATTTCCCCCACATGGTGAGTCACCGAGAGACACTTTGACACAATTGGCCCATGGGTCTCTTCTATGCTTATCCTCTGATACATCTGATACCCTTATTTCTAAGGAAAGCTATTCAGTTGAGAAGCAAGGTGATCCTTATTGCTCCTTTCTGGTGTTGTCAAGTGTGGTTTCCCTTACTCCGACCTCACCTGTTACAACCTCCTTGGATCCTGGACACTTGTCAGGACCTAATATCTCTCCCACAAGGGCTGACTCCCCCAAATCTATCCACCCTCAAGCTGACAGCTTGGTTTATCCACTTCCGTTATTCGCCAGGCAGGAAACCCTCTCCCCTTCTGTCCGGGATATTCTGGCCTCCCACAAACCATCCACCCGAACACTCTACAGAGATAAGTGGAAAAGATTCTCTATCTGGTCAAATAATCAGATGCTAGACACCTTTTCAACTCCTACAGCCACCATTCTTCACTATCTCTCTGAGTCGCTTAACAATGGGGCATCAGCCTCTACTATTCCAGTCTATTTAGCAGCTATTTCCAATTTCTATAATGGTTCAGATGGAGTCCCTCTTATCTCCACCTGACTCTGCAAGACCTTTCTCAAGGGAGTTTTCCATAATAGACCTCCTCTCAGGCAGCCTGTAGAGAGATGGAATCTCTCTCAGGTTCTCCAGTGTCACTCTCTACCTCCCTTTGAGCCTGCTGCAATATATGTTCTAAAATTCCTGTCATGGAAGTCTTTGTTTTTGGTGGCGGTCACATCAGCCAGACGGATATCTGAGTTACATGCCTTATGCATCAAGAGCCTGTATCTAATCTTCCATAAGGACAGAGTATCCCTTCGTACTAACCTATCTTTTCTCCCCAAAGTGGTTTCCGACTTCTCTATTAACCAGTCCATTGAGCTCCCTGTATTTTTCTCAAACTACTCAAACAAAGGGGAATACTGCCTTCATTCATT
Organism: Protopterus annectens; assembly: GCF_019279795.1. Classification (NCBI taxonomy): domain Eukaryota; kingdom Metazoa; phylum Chordata; order Ceratodontiformes; family Protopteridae; genus Protopterus; species Protopterus annectens. The sequence continues at coordinate 36,398,546 of NC_056751.1, read as the reverse complement.
GGATGTACATAGACAACTACATTTCTATCTAGACAGGACTAAGTCCTTTCGCAAGTCGGACCAAATTTTCATTTCCTTTTCTGATCCTAGACTGGGATGTGCTGTATCAGAAGTTACTTTATCAAAATGGCTCAGAGATTGCATTACCTTTGCATATTCCCTTACGAATTAATCTAAACCTGATCAAATCAAAGCTCATTCAACTAGGGCCATTGCAACTTCGGTTGTCTTCCATTCCAGGGCTTCCATGGATGACATTTGTGCAGCAGCCATTTGGGCTAAACCCCATACCTTCATCAAGCATTACAAATTGGATCTGGTCTCCAGGGGAAGAGCGGCCTTCGGCTCAATGGTTCTCAGGAATGTTCTTCCATAAGGGCCACCCATGTTCTCCAAGTAGCTTGAGATTCTGTCTCATCAGTGATGAACAGAAAGAACATTAACAACTTCTGATAAAGAAGTTATGTCTTACCATAACGTTCCATCTGAGTTGTTGATCTTCTTCCAGTCATCACACCCTCCCACCGTCCCCCACCAAAGGCTCCTGGCGGATCTTCTGGGTCCTTCTGATGTTTCAGGGTTCCTGCACAGAAATGGCCTCTGTCTTTCTGTTTCTTCTATATGTTGCATGCAAACTCGATCTGAGGTAACTGGGAGAAGGGCATTGTGGGTAGCAGCTTAGCTCGATAGTTTTTGGTGTACGCGAGCTTGGTATTAGACCGACTCAGCTCCGAGGGCTTGGAACTGAACCCATCAGTGATGACTGGAAGAAGATCAACAACTCAGATGGAATGTTATGGTAAGACCTAACTTCTTTTTTTGAGTTTAAAGTCATGACTTCGGCACCAATCATTTGTTTGTGTAAGACCCCCTTTTGAGATGTTGACATCATTTGGAGATTCTACGTCCGCTCCCAGTTTGCAGTCATCAGCAAACTTTCTCAGCCACATTCCTTTAGTTTTTGCTTGTACTTTGGAGAATTAGATTCCAAACAGCAGAGGTCTCAGGCCTGATCCTTGTGGAACACCACTGGTTACAGGTCTGCTGTTTGAAGTGGATTCTTCTATTTTGACTATATGTTTTATATCAGTGAATCAGTTATCGACCCATCGAATGATATAAGGGTTGATACCTAGCTGGGTGAATTTGTCAATGATGCCTGAGTGGGGGTTAGTGTCAAAAGCCTTATCTAAGTCTAGGTAGGCTGTATGCACAGATTTCCCCCTCATCCAGGGCGTTGGTGACTGTCTCAAAGATGTCTATCAGGTTTAACAGGCAAGATGTTCCTTTGACAAATCCAAACTGAGTAGGGTCAAGTGTCTGGAATTTACCTATATCTTTGTTGATAAAGTCCATGATGATTTGGTCTGTGGCCTCGCAGATAAGGCTAGTCAGGCTAATAGGTCTATAGTTCCCAGGGTCAGCGAAAACACCGCCTTTGTGCAAGGGAATAATGGTGGCTGTTTTTCATTCAGCAGGGACAAAGCCAGTGCTTTGACTATGATTGAAAAGAGTACCCAATGGTGTTGTTAATTCTTGTTGGAGCCCATGTAGGATGCAACCTGGGATGTTATCAGGTCCCATAGATGCTTTGTTTTTGGTCTTAGAGAAGGCATTTACAACCTGCTCTTTAGAGATAAAGGTAGGGTACAAGTGGTTGAGATGTCATGGGGTACGTGTGGCGGGGACAGGAGAGTGAAGTTTTTACAGAAAAACAGGCTCAATATATGTGGTATCATTAACTACCAGTTCAGCACAAATCTGGGCCCTCCCTTTTAGGTTGCAGATGTAACTAAAGAACACCTTATGGTAGTCCTTAGTTGAGGAAGCTAATTTGGATTTGTAGTTTGCTTTGGAGGTCTTCACAAGAAGTCTTATTTGCTTATTTAAGCTGAAGAGGGAGTGTCTCCAGTTTAGGGCTCACACCCTCTTACTCTGAGACAGCAATTTCTTCCTCTTATTGTAAAGCCTGTTAATGGCAGTTGTTCACCAGGCAGGTATGCTCTTCATTCAGGAGCTTGTTTTGGCCCTATCAGGTACGGCCGAGTCAATGCAGTTATACAGGTGTTTGTATAAAGCATTAGTGTAGAACTCAGCATAGTTGCCAGTTCCATCGGGGGGGGGGTGTATTGAAACTATTTATACCATCCTGTAAGAGGTTATAATCTGCTTTGGAGAAGTTTTTTAGTTTAGTTGCTACGGCAAGGGGGGGGGGAGGGGGTCAGGTGTGATTCTATTACATTTATTTTTTATTTTACATTTGTTGACCGGGCTAGTCTAGCTGGATACATGTCCATTTTCAGTAGAGGCCCGGGGAGTTAAGCTCCAGGGTTTAAGATGAATTTACATTAAAGAAATAACATGAAAGTAAAGAGTAAAAAGAGTACAAAGAGTACAAACCAAAAAAATAAAAAGCATTATAACTACAGACATAGTTATAAAGTTAACAATATTGTGCCAAGGATAATGTTACAAGTGACATTTTGAAAAAAATACTACCAAAATGTACAATTGTGTTTTTTTTTTTTTTTTTTTTGAAATAGTAGGAAGGGGAAATATGACAGTGGATGTAAATAAGAGGTAGGTTATAGGTTATAAGATGTAGGTTTTAGTCAGGTGGCAAGAGCTAGTGTTAGTCAGGATTAGTACAGGGGCACAGCCATTGTGATTTGAGGTGGAGTTTAATTCTCTTTTTGAAGAGAGATTTTGAGGGAATAGTGGAAAGTTCAGAGGGAAGCAGGTTCCAGTGTTTTCCAACAGTGTTGGAAAAGAGGGAATCACCATCTTTGTTGTTTGCTTTGTCAATATTTACAAGAAGTTTGTGTGCGGATCTTAGAGATTTTAGGTTATTTTAGGGGTAGATAAGGTTAGATAGTATAGGTGTTTTGTCAGGCTGATACAGTATTTGATGGGCTATGGTTAATTGATTGATTTTAAGTTGCTGCTGAAATTCAAGCTAGCCTAGTTGCTTTAGATTAGTACAATGGTGGGTTCTGAAAGGGTTACCTGTAGCAAATCTGGCTATGTTGTGGTAAGAGTTTTCTAATTTAAGAAGATTCTTTTTTGACAAGTTAGTAAATATGGGTGAGGCATAGAGGAGGGGAGAGATAAGGTGGGAGTGGGCAATAGTAATTCTAGATTCTGGAGTGAGGAAAGATTTGATCCGATAAAGAGAGACTATTTTTTTGTTAATATTTTTCAAAGTGTTGCTTATATGGGTATCACAGTTAAGGTTGTTGTCTTTGGTAATTCCTAATAGTTTAGTAGTGAGATCTTGTGATATAGGTGTGCCATTTTTAGATGCTATTGTAAAGTCTATAGGTGGAGATTTACTGGAGGGTGTAAAGAGAAGGAGTTTAGTTTTTTTTGGGTTAAGTAGGAGACAGCGTTGAGAAAACCATTCTTCAACGGAGTTAAATATGTGTTGTGTAAGGGAGTGAAGATTAGGTACTGATGTGGCTGAGCAAATGAGTGTGGAGTCGTCTGCGTATTGAATGCATGTAGCTTGTGGAACTACTTGGTGGAGGTCATTGATAAACAAAGAAAACAGAAGGGGACCCAGTATGGACCCTTGGGGGACACCAATGTTAACAGGTAGCTGGGAAGATAGGGTGGAGTTCCAGAGTACTGCTTGGTGTCTGTCATTTAAGTAGGATTTGAACCAGTTAATGGGTTGGGTTTCTAGTGACAAAGATTGGAGAATGTGTATGAGTATTTGGTGGTTGACCATGTCAAAAGCCTTGGACAGGTCTAAGAAGAGTGCTGAGGAAAGCGTGTTGTGGTTGCGATTTTTGTTGATTGTGTCTGTAAAGGAGAGGAGGGCAGTGGTAGTACTGTGGGAAGGTCTAAAGCCATGTTGAGTACTAGAAAGTAAGTTATTTTGGAGAAGATGGTCCAGCAGTTGCTTGTGTATACATCTTTCCATAATTTTTGATAAGGGAGAGAGCAGGGCTATAGGGCGGTAGTTTAAAATTTCAGTAGAATTTCCTCCCTTGTGAAGTGGGATGATATAGGATACTTTCCAAAGTTTTGGGACATATACCTCTGTGATGGCTCTGTTGATGAGTATGGAAATTGGGTAGGCTATGGATCTGGCTGCTAATTGCAAGTATTCGGCGGGTAGTAGGTCAGCAGAGGGGGTACAAGGTTTGAGTTTTTTGATAAGGGAGAGAATGTAAGTTGTAGGGACAGGTTGGAAGAGAAAAGGGGGAGGTGGATTTAAGTTACAGTTGGATATAGTTGTGTCATTTCTAGAGAATTGACTGGCTAGAGTTTGAATTGTTTCAGTAATGAAGGAATTAAAGTCATTAGCAATTTGGTTGGGATTCTTTATGTCGGAGCCTTGTGGGTTGGGTGTGATAGGTTTACTTGGCTGTAGTAGCTGATTTATGTTAGCCCAGAAGGTTTGTGGGTTGTTTTTGCGAGTTTGCTGAGATTTTAGGTAATAGTTTTTTTTATCGGTCATTATCGCCTTTTTGGTCTCATTTCTCAGTAGTTTATAGTGTTGGTAATCTGTTGTGTTTTTAGTTGAGCACGATTTGATCCAGATCTTATTTCTGAGTTGGATTTTTAGCTTTGTTTCTTTTGAGAGCCAAGGGGCAGATTTGGTTCTAATTCTAATAGAGCGAGTGGGGGCATGGTAGTTAAGTATGGTCAGGAACTTAGCATTAAAGTAATCTACAGCTTCATCGAGAGAAAGGTGTTTTAAGGGGGACCAGTTACAAGCATTCAGTTCATTTTGAAAGAGTTCCAAATTGAAGTTTTTTTTGGTTCTGATTGTTCTAGTTATGCCTTGGGTAGGAGGGTTAGTTTTGAGCCTGATAATGTAGGTAAGTAAGTGATCACTTATATCATCAGGGAGGGTTCCTGTTTCATAAGTATGGGGCTGACTGTTGGTGAGTATCCAATCTAGGATGCTTTCTTTGTTGTTGGCTTTATTTATTCTAGTGGGGGAGGTGATAGTTTTGTGCAAACCCATAAAGATTGATGTGGCTAGTAGGGTGTTTGTTACAGCAAGATTGCCAATCAATGTTTAGGTCACCTAAGATGAATGTTTCTTGGGGTAAGTTTAAAGATAGCCAACATAGGATGCTTTCGATGGTGGAAATGTTATTTCCAGGGGGGACAGAGATGCAGATGATAAAGATAGATTTAACAGAGTTTAGTTTGAGTTTGGTAATAAGAATTTCAGCATTAGAGTCCTGAGGAGGTTTTTGGTGGAAAGTAGTTATTTGAAGGCTAGATTTAAATAAGATAGCTACTCCACCACCTTTTTTTGAAACCCTGTCAAGACGCAAGATATTATAGCCAGGAGGGGTGACTTCAGTGTCTTTTGTAGAAGGTTTTAGCCAGGTTTCAGTTAGACAGATTATATCAAAGGAGTAGTGTTCTAAGAAAGCATGGAGTTGTGTTGTTTTGTTATTAATGCTACGTATGTTGAGGTTTGCTATTGAGAGTGAGTTGTGTGTTTTTGGTAGGGGGCTAGCAGTAGGGATTCGATTAAAGCTCTGATTAATAGAGGAGCTAATTGGACCTGGGTTTGGGTGAATATCACCATCGTTAAGGGAGCATAGTAGGGTTAGATATGTAGTGTTTGTATATTTACTTTGGGGCTGGGGTAGTCTTTTAGGATTTAGGTGAGCATATTTTATGTGGGTTGTCCTATGATATTTAGGTAAAAGATAGTTAGGTGTGGAAGTGATGTTGATGTGATGGTTTTGGAAGGTAAGAATTGAAGCAGTAGAATGTTTAGATGGGTTGGGAAGGTGTGATAGTAGTGGGTATTCGTAGGATCTCCTTAAGCACTGGCTTTATGGTAAAGCTATCATTTAAGCCTGGAGCTTAACCATAAAGCCAGTGCTTAAGGAGATACATAATAGAATTAAGTAAAAATTTTTAATAAAATTTTAATAATAATTAGTTGTGTGTGTATGTATTTATATGTGTGTGCAATATATATATATATATATATATATATATATATATATATATATATATATATATATGGGTCTACTTCACTTCACCTACAACTCATTTGACTTTCATTTGCTCGAGACCAAATCACCTAAAGTTCAAATTACCGGTAACTCATCTGACTGACTCATTTCACAGACAACTTACAATGCTGAATTTCAAAATGCTAGATTTTACACCATAGACATGCACACTTACAACACAAATGACTAACTCTTTCCAGAACTTAAAAACTACTTACATACCCTCTTAACAGAATCTGGACAATATAAAACAAGAAGTTATGTACTCACCATAATGTTTGATGTATGTAGTCCATCTCGCCTCACATTCTTACCTGTGGGTTTGGAGCCGAATATCGGCTCCGACTCGGCCAAACTTTTCTAGCTCAAAGTCTTCTATTGGCTGGGCTAAGCAGGTATCCCATGATGCACTGCTCCATATCCCCAGATCTAATTTGCTGCAATACTCATTCGTACCCCATGCTTGCACAACATCCAGATAAAAGAATAAGCTAAAGTAAGGGGAACTCTGTAGATAGAAACCTAACCTCCAGATCCTCCAGGAAGGGGGGAAGGTAGGAGGGTAAGTAAGAATGTGAGGCGAGACGGACTACATACATCAAATGTTATGGTGAGTACATAACGTCTTGATGTTATGTAGTCCTATCTCGCCCACATTCTTACCCATGGGACAGCGTCCCCAGCACCTACATCCTGGGTGGCTCATAGGAAGATACTCCTGAGGACTGTGGAGCCAAAGGACGACCTGCCCCTAGAAACCATGTCCAATTTGTAATGAGAAACAAATGTGTGAGGAGAAGCCCAAGTAGCTGCAGCACATAAATCATCCATTGACAATCTGGCTTGACAGGCTGTAGATGTAGAAACAGCCCGAGTAGAGTGAGCCTTGACCGGAAATGGCAGATCTTTCCCTCCTGCGTGGTAGGCAAAAGAGATGCAACTAGATATCCATCTGGATAGGGTAATCTTGGAGACCGGGGACCCCATTTTGTTTTCTGAAAAGGAGACAAATAGTTGATCAGACTTCCGGATATCTTTTGTTCGGTGCAGATAGAAACGTAATTGTCTGTGTACATCCAAACGATGAAATTTAAATTCTGCCTTGTTTGAAAAATGAGGAAAGAACACAGGCAACTCAATGGATTGATTAAGATTAGACATGGAAGCCACTTTAGGAAGGAATGAAGGGTTTGGTCTAAGAGAAACCCTGTCCTTATGGAAGATTAAGTATGGAGGTTTGATGGAGAGGGCTTGAATTTCTGAAACTCGCCTTGCTGAAGTGATTGCTGTTAAGAAGGCTATTTTCCAGGTCAAGAATTTCAATTCACAGGTAGCTGCAGGCTCGAAAGCTGGTGAAGTAAGAGCTTGTAGAACAAAATTGAGATCCCAGGGCATGATCGGTTCGGAGACCAGGGGACGGAGTAACAGAGTACCCTTCAGGAAAGCCTTGCAGAGTCTATGAGCCATGAGACTAGGCTCATTAGCAACATGAAAATTAGAGATCGCTGCCAATTGAACTTTGATGGTAGCTGATGCGGAACCCTGATGGAAAAGCATAGACAAGAACTCCAAGACTGAAGCAATTGGAGCTGTGTAAGGATCAATTCCTTGGGTGTGCGCCCAAATAGAAAACCTCTTCTATTTGCTAGAATAAATCTTCCTAGTAGATGGCTTATGAGAGGAAGATAATATGTGAACCACTTCCTGTGAGAATTTATGAAGCCTAACTAACGATGGAAGTGGAGTAGCCAGGCTGTCAACCGGGGGGTCATCAGGGAGGGGTAGAACTGTCCTGAAATGTGTGTCAGTAAATCTGGTTGACGGTCCAGAATCCAAGGAGTGTCCACAATGTATAGTTGAAGAAAGGGGAACCAGACTTGACGAGGCCAGTGTGGAGCAATCAGAATCATTCTGCTTCCCAAGGATTACACTTTCTGAATCGCCTTTGGCAGCAAGGGAAATGGAGGGAAAGCATAAAGCAGACCGGAGGGCCAATCGTGAATCAGACCATCCCTGGGTGACTCCCCCTGTGGGGGGATCAGTGGGAAGTAACTGCTGCATTTTGCATTGAGGGGGCTGGCAAAAAGGTCGCAGCAAGGCTGACCCCATCTGCTGAAGATTCGCTCTGCAACTAGGCGATTCAGGGACCACTCGTAAGGCATCAGAATAGCTCTGCTTAGCCTGTCCGCAATCACGTTGGACTTCCCCAGAATGTGCGTTGCCACCAGAAACTGTTGGGAAGTTACTTCCCACTGCTACACTCGCATGGCCTCTCTGCACAGGGGGTAAGACCTGGTTCCCCCTTGCTTGTTTAGATACCACACTACTGACATGTTGTCCGAGTGTATTGCAATCGTCCCTAGAGGTAGAACGCTCTTAAGTGCCTGCAACACAAGTAACACTGCTCTCATCTCTAGGATGTTGATATGCAGATGTATCTCGTTCTCTTGCCACGTGCCTTGGACTGTCCTGCCAAGATAATGCCCCCTCCACCCCATCTGGGAGGCATCCGTAGTCACTGTGGCAACCGGGATGAGTGGAACAAAGGGCCTTCCCCCGTCCACATTGTTGGTGCAAAGCCACCAACTGAGGTCCTGTTTGCATCTGTTCGTGAGCACAATGGGGTGAGAAAGTGGAAATTTTTGGAGAGACCATTGAACAAAGAGGAGCCAATGGAGAAGTCTCATGTGCAATCTCGCTAGAGGGACCAACATAATTGTTGCTGCCATGGTCCCCTGGAGTTGGAGAACCCATCTTGCCTTCACTTTCCTCAGGGGCATCAGGATGTGTATCTGTTGTTGTAAGACTCTGATCCTCTCCTGCGGTAAAAATGCTCGCATTCAAATGGTGTCTAATTTTGCGCCTATAAAGGTGACACGCTGCGAGGGCAACAAAGCAGATTTTTTTTCAATTTAGTGTTATACACAGCTGTAGACATAGAGGGATGGTAGCATCCCTGGTTTGGACTAGTTGATGCCTGGTGGGGGTGGTAAGGAGACAGTCATCCAGATACGGAAACACTTGGAATCCCTGACGTCTCAAGTGAGCAGTCACCACCGCCATACACTTGGTGAACACCCTGGGGGCTGTGGTGAGACCAAAGGGCAGGGCTCGAAATTGGAAATGACTGGCTCCCAGCCAGAAGCGTAGGTGACTCCTGGATGCCCTGTCCATTTTCACATGGTAGTAAGCATCCTTGAGGTCGATGGAGCACATCCATACCTCCTCTCCCAACAATGGGAGAATCGATTGTAGTGTGACCATACAGAACTTGGACTTTTGTACATAGTTGTTCAGTTGGCTGAGATCTAATATGGGTCTCAGTTCCCCTGTTCTTTTAGGCACCAAAAAGAATCTTGAGTAAGTCCCTAATCTGATTTGGTCTGAGGGGACACGCTGGATGGCTCCTTTTCCTAGCAGCTTTGAAACCTCTGAGGCTACTTGATCCCTTTGACTGGGTGGAATGTCTGGGATTTTTCTGATTGAAGGGGGGTCTGATGTAAATGGAATGAGATAACCTCCGGAAATTATCTGTAATACCCATCGGTCCTGGGTGATGCTTTTCCAGGCTTCCGGATATAATGAAATTCGACCCCCGACTGGCTCCAGATAAGCACAGCTGGGCACTCCCTCAGGAACGAGAGTAGGGAGAACTGCAAAAGGAATCGCGGTCTCCCGAGTTGTGGGGGCCCCCTCTGCCTCTAGGGTGGCGTCTCCCTGAATAACTTCCCCCTCCTCTACCTCTGTAGGGGGATTCACCTTGTGCGGTAGGAAAAAAACCTCTGTGATTTCTTGAACCACATCTCCCCCCCACTGGACCTAGGGGTAAGGCCTAGAAGAAAGGGAAAAATGGACCCCTATGGCAGACAGGGTCTTTCCCTCTTGCTCACACCTGGTGAGGGTGTCTTTCTCTTTGGTTCCGAACAAAGAAGAACCATCAAAGGGGGTGTCAGTGAAAGAAGACTTGAAGGCCTCCGCGAAGTGCCACAGGTGCAGCCAGGCTTGCCTTCTAAGGTCGACTCCTGTGCTTGCTGCCCTACTCACTCCCTCGGCTGCATACGAAAAGAGCCGCATGGAGGAGTTGACAGTGGAATTGAGGGTAGACACCTGGGCATTAACCCTCTGGGCCACTGCCTCAGGGACGTTACCCGCAAGAGTATCTCCTAACTCCTTGAGGAGATCTCTCGGAGCCGAGTGAAATGAGACAGATAGTTCAGCGACCGTAAGGTAAAGGTTGCTGACAAGAGGGTACACTTCCTGTACCGGTCCATGGTCCTACACTCCTTGTTAGGAGGATGGATGGAGGAAGAAGTTTCTGCTACTTCCTTTTGAGTAGCCGCCGCCACCACCATGGCATCTACAGGGACTTCTTTGGCCAGAAACTCCTTGCCCTGGGGAGCAGAAAGAAACTTGCTGGGACGCCTGGGTATGGGCTCCACAGAATCAGGGTTTTCCCACACCCTTCGACAGATCAAATCAAGGAGCTCATCGAAGGGTGGAAACACCCAGGAGGCAGAGGGCTGTGCACCAAAGGCCTTAAGGAATACCGACTCCTCCTCAGAAGGGGCTTTGGACAGCCAGTCACCTCTTTGTTTCAGTATCTCCAGGATGTCGGAGAAAGAAACATAATCAGAGGATGACTTGGGGGACCCCTCCAATTACTCGAGGTCAGTATCAGAGGTGAGGGACTCATCCTGGGAGTCTATGTGCTTCCTCTTGCACATTTTCTTTCTAGGGGGCTCCTCAGGCATGAACTCTGAAGGGCCCTCAGAAAGTTGGGGACGACTCGTGGGGGTATCCCTAGGCCTTGGTGCTCTGCTGTCCATGGATAGGTGGTGATCAGAGGCTCTCACCAGAGTGGTGAGGGACAGAGTGACCGACCCGCCTGATGTAGCTGATGATCTGGCCAGCGCATTCCGCATGGCCTCGAAGGCAGGCCCCCCCCAAGTCCGAGGACCGACTAGCCTCCGAGACCATGATGGGAGTCGGAGTTCCCTGAGCTGAGGCACCAAGAGGGAGACTCGGAACTGAAATATGTCCCGAGATGTCCCCTTCGGGCCCGACCAAAGAATCCCGAGTCCCGAACCCCGAGGACGGAGCCAAAGGGGTTGGAGCCAATGTCGGTACTGATGGAGCCAGAGGGGCCATCAGAAACAGCCTAGGAACATCACATGGTGCGGAACACTCCAGCTCCAAAGACAGAGATGCACTCGGAGGAGGAATGATCGAAGAAGGGGTCGGGATGGGCTCCGGAGCCAACTGGGCCAGAGCCAGAAACAATTTTGCCAAAACCAGTGACTGGAGGAGCCTCTGGACCACCCTATCAACATCCACATCCAAAAGGGTCCTGGAGGATTTGGAGGACAGGGAGGGAGATCGAGATCTCCTCTCAGGAGAAACTGGTCTGAGACTGGGCGATCGGCTCCGAAGAGGTTCCAATAGAATTGGAGCCGACGCCTGTTCCATCAACACCGACACCTCCTGTGGCCCCGAGGACAGTGGAGCCGAGGAGGTTGATGCAATTTTTGTGACTTTCTCCGGAGGCTCCAATGAAGCTGACAGAGCCGGAGATCTCTTTTTTGACTTGGATGATTTAGACTTAGCACTGGGAGAAGAATCCAAGGCCTCTTCGAAAGAGGGTTTCAAGAGTCCCTTTAAGATCAGCTTATTCTTTCTGTCTTGGAGCACTCTGGGACTGAATGCATGGCAAAAACTGCAGGACTCCTGCAGATGAATGGCTCCCAGGCAATAGACACAAATAGAATGCCCATCGGTGATGGACATTTTGTACCCACATTTAGAGCACTTTTTGAAACCCGAAGGTTTGTGCTCCTTGGAATCTTTGGACATCTTTCACAACAAACACCAACAACGCAACCTAAGAAATGGTCTGACAAGAAACTCACAGATGCTCAACACCACAAAAAACGCGGGAACCAGTTATAAATTGTGACAGTACACACACACTAGAGACACACACTGGGAGAAAACTATGTCAAAAACCTCTAACTAAAACGGTTAATGACCACAAGGTAAGGGAACAGAACCAAACCTCTAACTTAAATGGTTTAGTGAACAGACAGGACAAAGGACTAGGTCCTCTAACTGAAACAGGCCTAGCCTGAGGGAACAGTTAGCAGGATACCACAAAAAAAGGACACTACCAAAACCTTAAACAACACTAAAGACAATAGCTATAAAAATAGCTTTTTGTTTATGAACAAAAATTTTTTCTCAAGACAAGAAAAAGGTACTTAGCCACAGCCAAGAGCGAGACCACGTCCGAGCTACACGAGCGGCAAACAAGATCTGGGGATATGGAGCAGTGCACCATGGGATACCTGCTTAGCCCAGCCAATAGAAGACTTTGAGCTAGAAAAGTTTGGCCGAGTTGGAGCCGATATTCGGCTCCGAACCCTCGGGTAAGAATGTAGGCGAGATAGGACTACATAACATCCAACTATATATACTAACTCCAGGACTGCACTAAAGTGGGGAAAAGGGCATATACCTTTTACTTGCCTTACAGTACTCTACATGCTGCCATTACTGCTGGGTATGCACAAAACATCCACCATATTACTTTAGATACTTCCCGTAAAAATGTAAAGAGGCATACCCACATTTAGAAATACTACAATACTACGTTCTACATAACTATCGGTATTCTGACAGTCAGTACTTTAAGTTACAGTCATTCTTTTTATCACAAGCAAGTCACAGTTGCAGGGTAACCCATATCATGTCTACAGCTTAAAAGTCAGTGAAATGAGTCAGTCAAATGAGTTGTCAGTAATTTGAACTTTAGGTGATTTGGTCTCGGTCAAATGAAAGTTAGCCAAATAAGTTGTAGGTGAAGTGAAGTAGACCCATTTATATATATATATATATATATATATATATATATATATATATATTTCTTTGTATAAGTTTTTAAGAAATTTACACAAGATTCATATGGGTCTATATTGTAAGTTCGAAGTTTGAAAACTTCGAATCTCATATGATTGACATCATATGAGCAAAGTTTTCAAACATCGAACGCTACAACTGAGATCGCCGTAGGGAATATTTCCCTTCACTTCAATGTAGTGCGATCTCAGACTTGGTATATTTAAGGAGCGGGTGGGTGCAGGAGGCTTGCCCCCCTGCATAGAGCATTCAGGTAGGTTTTTTTATTTTTAGTTTGTTTATATTTTATGTTCGATGTTTGAAAACTTTGCTCATATGGAGTTGATCATATGAGATTCAAAGTTTTCAGACTTCGAACATATAATATAGACCTGATTTGTACATCTTTTATAAGCAAGTTTTTTTATTTGTTGCATCTAATTATATATATCAGTTGTTTTTACTCTACTTATCCAGTTATTCTATTATTTTTGTAGGTTTAGCTGCAAGTCATGTGGTGTTTTATGAATTGGTATAACTAAAACTGTTTCTTTCATTATGTAGACTGTTTTGCCTGAAGAAGCCCTAGTGGTGAAAGTTGTGTAAACTAACATGTAATAAATTTGCTACACTGACTCAGGATGCCCGTGTTGACCAAGCTGGCTGGAGAATCTGTAGGAAATTGTCCAGCCATAGTGTTAGGTAAATTTATATGGTCAGGAAAAGAAGTTGCACTTAGGAATAGCTAGTGGGTGAGATGTGTGTTGGTACTTCTGATGCTAGGCTTACTGTTCCACCTGACAGTAGAGGAGGGCCATGAATACCCTCTGGAGGACCACAATCAAAGTGCTAAGGGAAAATTTAACAAGCAAAATGTTTGCATCTATAACCACCACTACGTGGCAGTGCACGATGGTGAGCTACACACAAAGAAGCTCAAATGTGGGGCTTAAATAAAACAAGAAATAACCCCTTTAACTCAAACTAGCCAATAAGGGTGCTCTCTCTGAGCTCTAGTCCAATCACCCTCAATTAGATGGGACCCAGACAGCACTCTCCCACAAGGGTGCAGAAGGGCCTTCACCAACAAAGATGGCTTGAATTTGGTGCTCAGAAGTTACAAAACAGACCCAGAAATAGCATAAATAGAGAAAATGAAAATAACCCATTGTTCAAACACATACAAAATTGGGACCTTTTGAGAATTTAAATTGGAAGTGTCTTAAGACTATGTGCAGCAAAACTGTAAACATAATTTGTTGCTATTTCACATGCCATTGAACTTAATATTTTGATAGTTTATATTTTAAAATTCAAGTATACACTTTATTTCATTTTTGATAAAAAATATATTATTCAGTATGATGCTTACAGATTCTGTTTTGATACAATATACATATATGCAACTATTTACATGAATATGAAAACATTGGTAATGCGTTGATTAATTATGGCTAATTTGGTTAGGCTTAACTGTATATGTCTTGTGGCTTTTGGATAGATTGTCATGTGACTGTTACATAACCATTTAAGTTTGCCTAGAATATGTTTACACTGTTCTAAAGAAACCCAGTTGTCAGTAAGGACTAAAGCACTAAACTTAATACACTATTACTGAGTGACTCTTGGGGTCTGATTACTGAAGACTTGTCCTCAGTGTAAGTGAATTACACTGACAGCAGGCCTATTGGAATATGACCCCCACTGTAAGCCTTTATATAGAAACACCTTACACTCAAGTAAGTTGGAATCTGACCCATGGTGTTAATCTTGGGAAAACTTGGACCGTAACTTGTTTTTTTTTTTTTTTTTCTTTTGACATGGACATGCACTTCACAAATCTGCCCATCATTCTGGACTTCCTATATGGTGAATAAATGCCTGCACTTTGAGGGGTTAAAGCCTTTTGATGGGTTGCTTCAGAGACAAAGTATCTGTTTTGGGAGTCTGACCAAACTGAACACTTGTAACATTAAAGCACCAAACACGCTGCTTCAAGCACAAATGAACAAAAAGTCCCCAAAGTGATCAAGTACTAAAAAACATACTCCTTTAATGACGAATTACATGTATTTAGTGCTTTCATCCACATTAAGTGGACTTCATCAGAATACATATAAAATAAACTACTGAAAGTTTATATACCATTTTACTTTGGCGCCAGTAGTTAGTAGACCAATGAAAATGTAAGAACACTTTAAAGACATATTACTGTTTGAGTTCTAAAAGTCCATGATCTCCATCGTTTATGTATCCATTAATAAATATTAACCCTCACTGTAACATAACAATATAATCGTAAATAATACATTCAAAACATATACAAAAATTCATATATATAAAAATATATTTGAAGAATGTTTAAGAAACATTTAAAAAGCACTTAAAAGAACTTTAGAAAAAACCTATGAAGCTATGTAAATAAACCGAACAAATTTTAAACATTATTATAGTTGTTATGAAAAAAATGTATTTTAAAAAAAATTTATTAACAATAGTATCCATAACAGTTATAGGATTTTACCATTAAATTGCACATAAAATACTGTTCCCGGTCAACAAAAATTCTTGTTCTCCGTCAACAAAAATTCATATGCGTGCATTGAGAATAGGCTTAATGGGGATGTTGTCATTCAGCCCCGGGGGTGTAGAAGCATCCAATAATAGCTGCCACTTTATTTCTTTCTCCCCCAGTATAGCTTTACTATTTCCTCCCCTGGGGTTCATATATACCAGTTCTAATATACCAAATTTAAAAATATGATTTTCCCCTTTGGTCTCTATATGTCTATACAAAGCATTATTATATCTTTTTTCCTAATATCATAAGTATGATCATAAATTCTATTTTTTAAAAATCTGTCTGTTTTCATTACATAACCTGAACACTCCATGCACTTAGCTAAATAAATCATGTTTAGAATTACAGTTACCTTGTTCAAATGTGACTGTGGACCTGTTTATGTTGTCTAATGTAATTTTGTTCCCTTCATATATATAACTACATTGATTTCAGTGTCCACACTTAACTGTGTGTTCTGCTTTTTTCTGTTTCCCCCACTGTCATCATGCCTCTCAAAGTTACTCTTTAAGTTCTTGTCCATTTTATACACAAATGTAGGTGTATCATCTATAATATGTATAATTTCCTCATCTGCCTTTAGGATGTTCCAGTTATTACAAATCAAGCCTTTAACCTTAGTAGTATAAGGGCCATATTTCACAATACATGTCCGGTTGTAGTGGGAACAATTACTATCCTCCTGTTTGGTGTTTACTAGCACACTATAATTTCCTAATATGGGCTTGTATTTTTTGCCCCATTCACTAATGACATATCTAGTTATGTTATTAATTAAACCATTAGGATATCCTCTCTCAGAAAATAGGGCACCTATATAATGTACTTCTTCAAACATGTCACTATAACAGGATGTCATCCCAGCAGCTCTTATGCATTGGCCTTTCAGTATATTTCGCATTATTTTTCTGGGATGATTACTATTGTATTCTAAATAGCTGTTGCTAAATGTATCTTTTCTATAAATGTGTGACTTAAATCCAACCACAGTATTTTCTATATATGTATCCAAATAAGCAATTGCTTCTTTGTTGATACTGAGCGTGAATTTAAGGAAACCACTGGTTTGTTTAAATAATTTATAAACATTTCTATGTTCTCTACCGGGCCATCCCATGCAATAAAAATGTCATCCAGAAGCCTCGTATATAATCTAATGTAATCATTATGTGTACTGTTAAATACATGTTCTTCTTTCCAATCTAACATAACTAGGTTGGCGAAAATGGGGGCACACTCCACCCCCATAGCCACCCCTTTTGTCTGCCTATAGTATTCACCTTCGTAATAGATGAAATTGTTCTCCAAAACTAGTGACATGCAATCAACTATAAGACAAGTCCTATCCCAGTCAAAACCTGCATGTTTTCTAATGCTGTTACTAAAACTTTCCAAACCCTCAAGCTTAGGTATACAGGAAAAAAGATCTATTACATCTACTGTAATAAAAATCAAATCCTTATTCCATACTTTGGTGTTCAATCTACTTAAAAAGTCCCATGAATCCTTTAGAATTTGAGGGGTTCTTTTATATATATGCTTTAACCAATAATCTATTGCCACCCCCTGTAGGAAAGATTTTTGATTGACTTCCTGATATAATGGGTCTAAAAGGGGGACTTTTTATGTCCTTATGTACTTTTGGTATACCTACTATAGTAGCAAGCTTTGGGTATTCAACCTTCATATAATTGTAAACGTCTGATGTTATTCGGTTTTCCAATAAATACTCCTCCAAGTAACTGTCTATACGCAATATGTATTTCGTTTAAGGAAACTGTCTCATAGTTTCCTGACTGTTGTAATATCTCAGACATTTTGTTACTATATTCCACGGAGTCATAAATTACAACCCCCCCCCCCCCCCCCCCAGTTGGGCTTCATAATCCTGATGTTAGCATCTAATTTAAGTTGTCTCAGTATAGATGTTTCATCTATTGTTAGATTATTTCTTAGTTTGAAGTCCTTTAGGTTGTTGGAAAGTTTGTATAATTCTCTAGTAACTACGTTTTCAAATGTGGCTATACTAGGGTGTGTGGGTGGTACAAACATACTCTTTTTCACAAGTTTGTTAGATATAGGATGCATTGTTTTCCCTTTGAAAAAAATTGCCAAATTTAACTTCCTTAGGAATAACTTTAGTTCCATTAAGGTGTCAACCAAGTCAAATTTATATGTTGGAATACATTTGAAGCCCCTGGAAAAAAGTCTAATGTGTTCCTTGTTAATTGTTAAATTTGTGTAATTGTACACATTAAACTTGCCCACACTACTTACAATGTCATCTTGGGAAGTTATCACTGGTGTTTCCATATTATCTACCAATTCCTTCCCTTCCTTTTTTGTTTGCTCCACTCCTGATCTGTCCATCTCCAATTCCCTTTGTCTTGGTACCATTTCTGTCCCCATTTTAATTGTTGGTGCTGTTTCCAGCCCTTTTGAAAATTCAACTTGTTGTTTGTCTGCCTATAGGGCCCTTCATTTGTACCATCATCATTACTGTTCTCTATTTCTATCCCATGTGTATTAATACGTGCACTCCCCTTGTTGTCTTTCCATGGGTATACCTTATTAACTTTGTAGTGCTCCAAATCCCTACATATTTTTTATTTTTCTTCTCAAATATTTTGTCAGCCCTATTATCAACCTGTTTCAACTGCTGATAATATAATTTGTCCCACTGGGCAAATAGTAAATCTCTAATAATAACTGCATTCAATTCTTCAGTTTCTACTAACAAATGACATAATCTCTCATCGTTGTGCTTCATAACTAACCTCATAAAATCAAAACCAAAATTATCAAACATAGCTTCAAATTCTTGACGCACACTGTCAATTAAAGTTAAACCCATAGGTGCTTTAAAAAAACGCAAACCTACTGGCACAATTTTTAACTCTATACACCTCTTTAGATCTGCATTGTCTAACTGTATACCTTTTACAGTCCCAAGTTTTTTACCCAATGCATACATCATGTCCCTTACAGTTCCTTTGTTTTCACTGTCCTTCTTTCCGACAGGTTTGTCTATAGTAGCATCAGTTTTTTTTTACATGAGTTAAAATCAAAATCAGCATTAATTAAAACATGAAAATTAGGATTGCCTTTGTCACTATGCGAGCCTCTGTGATCAAGATTATTGTTAATCACATTATGTGTAACAGTACCTTTGCCACTAGCAACTGTAGAATATGTTTGCACTGGATTAGTCAATTTTAGTTTGGCGCCCTTCCGCTGATACTCCTCCTCCGAATTGTCATATAATGAAAAGTCCAAAATCATCTCCTTTTCGGAATTCCTACTTTTATTTAAACTTCCGACAATCCTATGAGAGGCCAAAGCATCCGTGGACACATTCATGTTCTGTGCGTCTCCTTGACCATTAGGTATTTCGAACGGCAAATCACTTCCGTTCTGAGTGAATGCTGGTCGTAATATAGACTGTTCACACTCCATGCTATGTAGCGTGAAGAGTTCTATTAACCTGGTAACTTCGCCTTTGAGAATGGAAACTTCCAATTGAAGTTTGCACAAGTCATCTCTCTTTACAGGTGAAAATATGGACGGGATGTCATCCAGCAAGTCCATAGTGCTTGCAACAAAGTAAAAAGCATCAAAAAGCATATCAGTGACCAACTAAGAACCCAAGTAACATTAAAGCACCAAATACGCTGTTTCAAGCACAAATGAACAAAAAGTCCCCAAGGTGATCAGGTACTAAAAAAACATACTCCTTTAATGAAGAATTACATGAATTTAGTGCTTTCATCCACATTAAGTTGACTTCATCAGAATGCATATAAAAAAACTACTGAAAGTTTATATACCATTTTACTTTGGTGCCAGTAGTTGGTAGATCAAACTGAGCACTTCATAGAGGATCAGAAAACATGGACAGCTTTTTTCAGGCCAGGGACTAACATGTCCAGGTTCTCCCATGCAAATTTGGTGGCATATTTCAAAATATCCACCAAAGATGAAACCACTCCTGCATGGTAAACATACACATGGCGTTCTGTAACCTTCTTTGGGGAGAAATAACAGGATTGAGAAACCAACCTCCCTTTTATTGCATTAATTGCAAATTTTCTTTGAATTTGAGGTTATAGTAGAAAAGTTGGCACCTTTCTCCTCATCAAGGCCTTTAATGAGGAAATCTAAAAGGGATTCAAAAGATTTATTCTTTTCTAGTGCCTTCCTAGATTTTTGGTTGAGGCTGTAAGTCAGAGAAGTACAGCACCCATTTGGTTAAGACCAAAGACGTTTATGAAGAAGTTTGCAGGAGCACGTGGGAGTCCTACATTTGTGGCTCTAGGATGGAAAGTCCCTAAAGCTCTAGACGCTAATTACTAGCTGTTGACATATGTGAGAATGCTCCTGAAGGAAGTGGCATCAGAACTATAAAGAGCCGAGACACCCAATGACTAGGTACCAGAAACTATTAAAAGCACCAGTGTTGAGAAACTTAGCAAGTGCAGGAAATAGATAAATTGGTGTTGGAAGATACATGGCTTGCATCATAGGCAACATCAATGCTGGTGTAAAAAACAGTAGGTAAGATGGAAAAAATCCTGACACCCTAAATCAGGGGACAGGACAACTGGCTTGAGATTTCTTTCCTTGATCTCTTAAAAAAGCTTCAGTCAGCTTATATCCAATACTAGACAGCACAGGTAAATGAGGGGGACCTGAGTGTGTCTGGCCAGAAGTCCACAGATTGCAGCTGAACAGCAGCCTTGTCTGCAACAGAAGATTCCAACACCAGCATTGTAGGAATTTTAGCAGATTTCCTAACATTTAAAGAAGCCTCCTTCAATGCAATCTTAAGACAAGAAGGTCCAAGAGAACCATTGCTAACAAATTCTGACATAGTGTTACCAGCATACGAAACTGCAGGGACGGACACCCATTTTAGAAAGAATAGCTTTTAAACTTCTTTTCAAAAAAGGCAGAAGTTCTATATTTTTTTTTAGTATCAGAGCTGAAAGTCGGTTCTGCCTTATTGCCAAACAAGGAAATGGAATTTTCTTTCTGACTCGAGAGGATAAAGCCTGAGACAATAAATGTTACTAAATATTTTTTATAACAACTCCATCAAGTTCATTTTTTAAAAGATCTTTATAAATTTGTGATGCCCCATCGCTGGCAACAGTAATCAAGGAGCCTCAATCCTCAACATTAGCACCAGTACATTGGGAGGATGACAAGTACACACACACACTTTCCAGGTCAGCTACTTTAAGGCCCTTAACAAAGGGTGTACATTCTTACTGTGTAATGCTATTAATACAAATGGTAGTTTGACCAAGAGCAAGGCAATTAGGAGTGGCCCCCAGTGTCACCAAATAAGTATGCAAGTACTCTCAGAACTTAAACTGTCTCACAACTATCAGCCACAATGAAAGGTTTAAATATAGCTAATAATTAATAATAAAAGAACAAGAAAATACTCATTATATTATTCCAGTTACATCAGAAATCAAAATCACAAGAAATATTTAAAACAACATTGCAGGACAGAGTCAAATAAATAAAGAAAAACATCTAAATTAAGCTCAGTTATATTTCTGACTATATCTAAAAAAATATACTGTTCCCTAGACTTACTTACAGAGCAAGCAAGACAGATGTGGTGAAATGATCTTCTTGTCAGGTCAAATACAAAATATAGAATGCTACTTCTCTCTCAGAGACTTCCCAAATTAATATTCTAAATATTACTGCAGGGATACTTGCATGATGACATCATTTCTTGTCATCTGACTTCATTTCCCAGGCTCAAAGCAACCATTGATGCCAGCTGGTAGCATTTAGCATCTACCTGTAAAAATACATAAACAAGGGCTTTTCTTAAATCTATGACAGATCCTAGAAGTCATAAACCAATAAACACTTCCAAGACAATATAAAAACTTCTGGTTCTAGACATTGTGTCTGTTACTGCACTGAAACTGAAAGATAACATTATTTTATTACGTGGTCATAAAGTAATTTAAATTGTCAGCTATTTTTCTGAAATTAACCTCCTGTGTTCCAGTTTCCATTGTTAAAATACAAACATCTAAACAGTTACAATTGTGTATATACACTTGTGTTCTAATCCAGCAGGGTATACGGTGGTCACACCTCTAAACTCAGTACTTTACAAGATATTTTTTTCACCACACATCTGTACAAACCATCTTATATGACATACAGTTCAAATGCATTTGTAAACAAGCGTAGGAATCATGCTGATATTCACAAATGGCATATAATTATTTACAAAATTCCAGATAGCTGGGCTGGCAGTATCTCTTTTCGTGACATTCCCCCCAAAGACTCAAGCTAGTTTTTCAAGTGACCCTTGAGAAACGTTGCTTGAGAGGGTTGAGCCTATCTGGGAATACTTTACCCCATTCCCTGTCATGAGATCCCATCTGCCTTGGCATTGCTGACCCCAGTGCTGTGCTGCACTATCATATCATATGCCTGCAACCCTAGGCTCCACCACAGTAATTTGGGATTTGGCTGGCTGGCTCCCTGTAGCCATATATCCCCTTCAGACTCCTTCTGCCTTGTACTGCAAATACGTAGCACCAGGGCCTCTCTATCATGGTATGGTTTTATCATGTTAACATGGTACAGCTTGTGCCCCTGCCTCCTGCCACAGTTCTGCCATGCAGTTAACAGCACTGACCTTCCTTAGCACTTTGAAGGGTCCCTCCTAAGCTGCCTGCAGCTTGTTGTGTCTGACAGGAATGAGAACCATAACCTGCTGCCCCACAGCATACTCTCTAGCTTGAGCATTAGTGTCATACCAGACCTTTTTCTGCTGTTGGGCTTCTGCCAGGTTCTCCTAGGCCAAGTCCATGAGTTCCCTGAGCCTTGTCCTGAGGTTCAGGACATATGCCACAACAGACTCCTTGGGGATTCACACTCATCCTCCCACTCATCAAGAATCAAATCTAGAGGTCCCCTCACCCTATGCCCATACAGCAACTCAAAGGGTGAAAAACCTGTGGATTCCTGGGGCATCTCCCTGTACACAAATAACAAATGGGGCAAATATTTGTCCCACTACTTCTTAAACTGGTCTGCAAATGCCAGTAGGATGGTCTTGAGTGTTGTAGAGTTTAACCTCTCAGCAAGACCAATAGTCCGGGGATGGTAGGAGGTGGTCTTTAAGTGCTTCACCCCACTGTGCTTCCACAGACAAGCCAGCAGGTCTGACATGAAACTGACACATCTGTCAGTCAGTATTTGTCCTGGGAAACCTACCCTGCTGAAAATGTCTAGCAAAGCATTTGACACCTTTCCTGCCTCAGTGGAGGACAGAGCCACCTCTTCAGGGTATCTGACAGCATAATCTACTACCACTAGGATATACTTTTTCCTGTGTAACTTGGGGTACTCAGAGGCCCCACAGTATCCACAGCTACCCTCTGAAATGGCTCCTCAATCACAGGCAAAGGCATCAAAGGAGGCTTAACTTTGTCTCATGCCTTGCCTACCTTTTGGCACTGCTCACAGGTCCTGCAGTACCTGTTACATCTCTGGAAATCCCATGCCAATAAAAGTTTTGCATAATACATCTGTTGGTATGCACCTGCAAAGGGAATATCATGGACTATGCCTAGAAGTGCCAGACAGTAGGCTCTGGGCACTAACAACTGCTGTATTCTCTCACCCTCTAGGCCTCCCTCAGGGGCCCACTCTCTATACAGTAACCCTTTATCCTATAAAACCATAATGAAGGACAGAGACAGAGCCTGGGCTCAATTTCATAAACTTAAAACCACCACCACAAAACAAATCTTCTTAGCACTCCAGAACAAGACCAAAAAAACTTATAAAACTCGATAAAACCAATTACTATATAACCTTGCAAGACAAACACGCATACAACCCTCAGACATTCTGGGCCTCAATAAATAGATTATTGCACCCAGGAAAAACCGGCACTCCCACACCCATGGTACCAACTGACAAGGAGGACATATCCACTCAATTCAACAAATTCTTCACCAAAACAATCCTAGCCTTATCCAGCACCCTAAAAAGCTCCACCATTCCCAACCCCTACTACAACAAACTCCCCCCAGCTTCTCCTTCTCTCCAGCACCCACACAACTCATTACTAAACTCAAGAAATTGAAACCTACCACACTGGCTGCTGACAAACTTCCCGCTGATTTCCTTCAACTATCAGCTGATACCATATCTTACCCCGTGTCTATCCTCATTAACAGATCCCTATCTGAATCTAAAGTACCTAACCTCTGGAAAATATCTCATATTATTCCACTCCACAAAGGCGGAAACTCCCTTGAGCTCACCAACTATAGCTCAATTGCAATTTTATCACCCCTATCAAAAATACTTGAAAGAGTAGTGCATACACAACTAATGCAATACCTTCTAGAAAATAACCTTATATCAGCATCGCAACATGGGTTTCGTCCCTCCCAATGTACCACAACAGCCCTATTATCCTATGCCAACATAATCAACACCCAGAGAAACAACAGACTTTTTGTATCCTCTGTATTCTTAGACTTATCCAAGACCTTTGACATGGCCAACCACAGTATGCTTCTTAAAACTCTATCTACCCTCAGCCTAAACTCCCTCACTATATCATGGTTCAGCAGCTATTTATCAGGCTGACAACAAACAGTTCTTTGGCAAGACCAGCTATCCTCCCTTCTACCTGTATCTATTGGAGTCCCTCAAGGTTCCATTTTTGGTCCCTTACTATTCTCCATATTTACAAATCAGACAGCTGCTTCCTCTCCTTCTGCCTCTATAGTGCAATATGCTGATGACACTACAATCATTTGCGCTGCCCCTACCTTAAGCAAGCTACAAGCAATAACACAATACAACTTCACTCTGGCTGAAGCATGGTTTTCTACCATAAAACTTTCACTCAACACAAAAAAACAAAACTAATTATCTTCAGCCCAGGAAGATCCCGGCACTCAATAATGATTTCATCATTAACTCCAAGGACAATACCTCAATCACCCCAACAGCACACACTAAACTCCTAGGTGAAGTAATCGATAACAAACTCAAATTTGACATACACATAGCCCAAACAATCAAAAAAGTTCACAAAAAGCTAGGTCTCTTGTATAGGAATAAGCAATTCATGACCAATTACACCAAAGCCACTATTGCAAGAACCCACCTATTATCCACCCTACTGTATGCCTCCCCAATCCTGACTAATCTTTGCCACAGCGAACAAAGCAAAATGGCATCTTTCTATAACAAGATTGCCAAATTTGCCATAGGTGCCTCATAGAGCCCATCACTGTCTTTCCCTCAAACAGCTCAACTGGCTTGAACTGCCTCAATTACTTTTTACTACTCAACTCTCCACAGCCCACAAACTATACTACCTCCCTAATAAAACCCCCATTTTACAGGATCTAATACAACCCTACACCACCACCCGGGCCTTAAGATCAACAGACCAAAATCTCATAAATGTCATCAAACATAAGAATGAAGCTGGAAAATTTATTTTTGACTGTTCTATTGCAAAAGTCTGGAACTCACTTCCAAAACACATAACTTCTACAAGCTCAGCTCCACAATTTAAAAAAATACTCAAAACCCACAATTTTAACAACTGGCTATGTCCATGTGACTCCCCAGGCTAATCCACAACATTTGCAATGATACAATGATTCTACCAAGGATCACCTAATAGTGTCTAACCTCTGGATATTAATTCTTAACTAACAATGTTCTATTCTGTTGGTATCTACTTATACATCTGTGAAGAAAGTTAAAGGTATACCTCAAGAATACAATAATGTATCTATACATATAACTGTGAAGAAATGTAAAATATGTTCTTGAATAATATTGTATGCATTTAGAAGAAAGTGTTGTAATTCATAAAATGTTATTTGTTAGATTGTCTTAAGTGAAGCTTTTCTCCCTGGGCCTCCGCTGAAAATGCACGTGTGTCCAGTCAGACTTTCCTGGTCATCAAATGTAAAATAAAAATAAAAAAAATAAAATAAAATAAATATACAGATTCCTCTTTTCCTTGACAGTCAGGTACCTCATTAGCTACCTCCTTCAAGCCTTGTAATGTAGGGTCTGAGAGCAGAGCCTGTCTCAACTCTCTCTTTGTAACCCTTCCCAGATCCTCTTCAACAGGAAGTCTGGTATTCTCTGACAGTGGTGTCTCAATGTCAGCCTGGGTACTACTACTCACCTCTGCCCCTTGCAGTCACTCTGTCCAAGGGAACATCAGTACCCAACAGCAGCTGTGGCTCATCTTCAGTCTCACTGCTACAGGGTAGCTCCCTCTCTGAAGTAACTACCACACCAGTCCTGGCTTCAAGTCTGCAGTCTGTCTGTGTCCCCTTCAAGCTACCAGACCCACATGCTTGTCTCCAAGCCTGACTACATGTAACTGCATGCACACAAGGTATTGTATTATCAAAATCATTCCTTATCAGGAAATCTGCAGGGATATCCTCAAACACACATTTTTGCTTGCTTCCTTTTCCACCCACCAAGTCAAGGTGAACCCTAGCCAAAGGTATTTGGAATGGGGTCCCTCCTAAAGCTCTGACTGGAGTAGACTGCTCAAGTAAGTAGTGCTCCTCTGTAACCATTGCAGGCTTCAAAATGGTTAGGTCAGAGGCTGTGTCTCTCTTAGTGGCCTCTTTCCCTTCTGCTAAGATAGGATATAACCTCCTGTGATAGTTTGGTACCCTTGTTGTCTCCAGACAACTCACTGTTGGCATTCTGGCATTCCCACTTACTGGCTCTTCCACCTTTTGTTCCCCACCTTGCCTCCATGGACATCTATTTGCTACATGGCCCCACTGGTTGCATTTAAAACATTTAACCCTGGGTCCTGGACACATACCTGGAATAGTGGCATCCCCTGCTACTGGTAGACTCTGTTGGAGCAGTTTAGGCTGCATACCATGGGTTCCATTAGACCCATGAGCAGCACTTGGTATCCCTTTCCTGTGCAGTGATGGCCTACTTGCTAGGTATAAATCACCCTTTTTTCCCAACTCATCTCCGGTATTGCATTGCCTGCCTGCCAACCAGATTCTCATGTTCTCAGGCAAAGTACTAAGGGCTTGTTTCCTCACCAGAAGGTCTGCCAACCCTTCAGAAATGGTGATCTGACACCCACTCACCCATCTATGAAAATAAGTGCTTAACTCAGCAAGGGTCTATGTCAAATATTCGAACTTCCAAAATGTCAAATACCATATGGTTGATATTTGGAAGTTCGAATATCTAAAAAAAAAAAAAAAAAAAAAAGAAAAACATGCGTTAACAGTGCACCCCCCCCCCACTTAAATATACCAACTCCGAGACCGCACTTCAGTGCAGAAAAGGAAAATTCTCCCATTCTGCACCGTTAAAAGTCAACCTTTGAACACTTGAAATGTCGAACATATGGTCTCGACCATATTATGTTTGACATTTTAAGCATTCTAATAATTGATATAGACCCCTCAGCAATATATTCACACACACTTTGATCTGCCTTGCATCTACGCTCACGAAACTTTTTTCTATAAGCTTCAGGTGTTAACTTAAAGCACTCTAATAAATAATTTTTAACAGTATTATAATTTAATCAATCAGTATCAGACAATTTAGAAATAGCAGTTACAGCTTTACCATGGAGTAAGGGGGTCAGGAACAGTACCCATTGCCCTTGGTCAACAACATACCATATACACACCCTTTCAAACATATGAAAAAACTGTCAAAATTATCACCATCTGTAATTTGGGGAAGAAATTTACTGACTTTTGTTGCTTCTGGAGTTTGGTTACTCACTTCCCCACTACCTCCATGACCCTGGCGAAGAGTAAGCATCTCCTTTTCATGTTGTCTGTGCCTCTCATTGTCTTCAGCTTCCAGATGTCTCAGTCTCTCTGCTGATTCTATTTCCAAATGTTTGGCCTCCAGTTCAAGTCTCTTTAGCTCCAGATGGATTAAGTCCTCTGTGGAAAGATTGAACTGTCCATTTTCTGAGAGTTGTAATTCCCCAAGGCCAGTCTGATTGTCCTCCTGGTTGCTAGTCTGTGATGCAGCTGTGACTAAACCTGCAATAATTTCTGCTTTAGTCAGGTTGGCATGCACCAGTCTTTGGCTTATCACATCTCAGCTAATTGGCTCCTTGTCAGCTTGCCATACTCCTCTGCCAACATTCTTGCCTGCTCTCCCTGACTAAGCTAACAAAAAATATATAAAACTATTGTGATGTGAAACTCTGAATGCTCACTGTGTGGCTGATTCAGAGTACAAATATCTTCCTTAGTGACCACTGTTTACAGGCTACAAGAATTCAATATCTACACCACTAAATCCCGATATGTGTATGTCCCACTACTGGCTACCAGTATATGTGATGTGGATATCCCACTACTGTTCATCAATATATGTGATGCCCCACCACTGGCAACAGTAATCAAAGAGCCTCAATCCTCACCACTAGCACCAGTGGGGGATGTAAATTTGGATTATGACAAGTACATACACAGTATTTCCAGATGCAGCTCTCTGCATCAAGTGCAATTTCCCTTAAGAGCACACAGAGACCACAGTCAGTCCGGGGCTATTCCACTATGACCCTCTATACATCTTGATTGGTTGCTAACTGATAGGACACAAAAAAGGCGTTGGCCTCTAAGTGATTTTATGATTGGATGGAAGTATTTTTTAAACCGAGTTTTGCCCGTTCCACTCTACAATCTGATGAAGGATAACTCTGAAATGTGCTTATCGTATTAAACTGAGGGGATTTTATTTTACCTTATTTTATTTGTTTTGTGTCTCATTAAAAGATTAATCATCCATGGTGGTGTTTTTTGGTGTTTCTACTCATTGCAATTATCTACTGAGTAATTTATTGTTCTTTTATTATTTGTTGTTAAATATATTTAAACCTTTCATTGTGGTTGATATTTGTGAGACATATTTAAGTTCTGAGAATACTTGTATACTTATTTGGTGACACTGTGGGGCACTCCTAATAGCCTTGCTCTTGGTCAAACTACCATTTGTATTATTTGTATTAATAGTAACGTTGCACAGTAAGATTGGACACCCTTTGTTAAGGGCCTTAAAGTAGCTCGTAAGGAGTGGCTGGTGGCCATCAAAACTACCTTATAGTTTGGGCAGAAGGGGGCATAGCTAGTAAACCTGTGCCATCTGTTCCCAGGTGTGTGTGTGTGTGTGTGTGTGTGTGTGTGTGTGTGTGTGTGTGTGTGTGTGTATATAAATCAAATCTCAAAGAGTGTGTGTGTGTCAGCTACCTGGGCAGGGACACAAAGCACTGGTCAGACAGAGAGGGTGCTGGAGGTCTTGGCTTGGCCACTCAACTAAAATCTCAACTCTATAGCTGTGCCAGTGGGGAGTCTTATTGGAGATCTGGAGAGAGAGGGAGAAAGCAGCCCTGGACTGACTGTGGTCTCTGTGTGCTCTTAAGGGAAATTGCACTTGATGCAGAGAGCCCCCCCGAAACTAAATAGGTGGGGATTCTGTCCCAACTGCCAAGAATAGATGAAGACTGACAAAATCAGATAAAAGAAGTTATGTTCTTACCATAACGTCCCATCTGTGTTGTCGATCTTCATATATTCTTGGCATCCCACCCTCCTTCCCCCTCCTGTGGATTCACGGAGGAGTGAACATTGGCCCTGGGTGTCTTGTTAGGACCCACCTTGGACATGGTTTCTTCTTTTGGTTAATTTTTTTCTGCCTTTCCATGAGTCTGCAAGCTTGATCTGAGGTACTTTAGTGAGGGGTATTGTGGGTAGACTCTTAGCTTGAAAGATTTTTGGCTGGTGTGAGCTGTATAACAGCTGAACTGGTTCCGAGGATTGGAACCGAATCCCAACTGTCAAGAACAAATGAAAAGCAACAACACAGATGAAATGTTATGGTAAGAACATAACTTCTTTTTTCTGCTACTCTAACAAAAAAGTCATACTGAAGTGTTTGACATCTTTAATGCTATTCATCTCTCTACCTTCTCTGTTAACTGTTTTTCTAGCTATCTTTCCAGCAAGCAGCAGTCCATTCGCTGGCAAAATGTCCTGTCCCCTCTCCTCTCAGTAAACACTGGTGTCCCTCAAGGATCTATCCTTAGCCCCCTCCTGTTGAAATATTTTCACTAACAAACTTCACTCTGCTACTAACCTCTCAACACTTCTACAATATGCTGATGATTCCACTCTCATCACCTCTGCCCACATCATTCCTGAACTTCTAGCTCTCACTCAACACACCTCCTCCTCTGTTGAAACCTGGCTTTCTGATAATCAACTCATACTAAATCCAAGAAAAAAAAACTAAACTTCTTCTCTTCCATCCTAAAATACTTGCTCTGCACAAATCCTCCTTCTCTATCACCTCCCCCAACAACACCACTATCAAACCTGAACCCCATACCAAACTACTTGGAGTAATCATTGATGATGAACTAAAATTCAATATACATATCCAACAATGTATAAAAACAACCAACTGGAAACTTGGTCTTCTCTATCACAACCAAAAATTTCTTACACCCTCCTCCAAACCCTCCCTAGCTCAGTCACTCCTTCTACCCTGTCTTTTTTACGCTGCTCCATCCTTGCTAATGTTCAAGCATTTTTCTCTCCAGACTAGAGCAAACATGTAACAAAATAGTCAGATTTGCCTCGAGCCTTCCATACAAATCCCATCACTGCCTCACCTTTAAGACACTCCAATGGCCTGAATTCCCTAAACAACTAATTCTTTCTCAACTACATATTGCACACTCTATCCTGAATGATCCCTCTTTCTGCCCCTCCATCTCTAATCTATTGTCCTACTATAACCCCAAAAGCCACCTCTGTACTACAAGCAAACACCTCCTTGACATATACAAACCCAATAAAAACATAGGAAATTCCCTTTATAAATACTCCATAACCCATGTTTGGAACCTACTCCCTCTCAATATAAGAAGCACTCCTCAAAAATACCTGTTCAAACAAGAACTTAAACTTTATCTACATAAGACATAGTCCTGCCCTTGTCAACCCCCCACTTGACTTATTCTCCCGTCTTATGTACATAATTTCTTTTTCCTCATTTACCCTGCACCTTCTGTTACTTTTCCCTATTTTAAATGCCTCACCCCAAAAAAGGTTATTGTATTACTATTGACTCTTTGTACATTGGAATGACCTCGTGTATATTATTCCACTGAATTTCATACTCTGTCTTTTTAAATATTTAATATTTATAGATTTACCTCTTAATAGACTTATGTCATGCTATTTCTTGCTAGAAGACTTATGTTATCTGTTTATGGGCCAGAATCACGATGGCTTGCACGGAGTCTAAGAGTAGTGTAAGACTCCATGCAGCCAACATGTCTGATGAGCGATCCACGAACAGCCTGCAGGGGCGTGTAAGAGAGCTCCTAAAATGGCTCTTACACGGACAGGGCTTGGATATGCAAATTATCTCACTTGCAGCCGAAAGGCATGCAAATGAGGTAATTTTACGATCCAGGAAGCACAAACCTGTCCGTGTAAGAGCCGTGTTATCTGCAGAAATGTACTCAGTTGACAATTGAGCACCGTTCTGCAAATAGCACAATGGAGCCTTGTCAGCTCCAAATAAAGGTTGCATATGTTCCAGGAAGCATGCCAATGGCCAAATATGTGGCCACTGGCAATGTACCTCCATGCAAAATTAAAATAAAAATGTTTAAACGTAGTGCAGCGCCGCACCGCGCAAATGGGCTGCGCTAAAAAAAAAAAATCAACAGAAAAATATTTAAAACATATAAACGTGGGTTTTATGCAAACCATCAATATACAATGTAAGGGAACCGCAGTCTGAAAACAACATGGTCACCGAGTAGGGTTGCTAAGGGGGGAAGCTCAGTGTAAGACATGTAACTAAGCATTAATAGGCAATCCTGTGTAAATGAGTGTTAGGATAGTGAATCGCACTTTTACATAGCATATGAGCACATTCCCTGGAGTGTAGGAGTAGGATAAGGGGGAGTAACAGAGTAGGAGATACGTGACTTCACAGGGGGGTATGTATGAAAGAAATGAAGCTCATTGGAGCAGAGTGGGATGTGAAAGCTGTCAGTTAGACATCATGGAAAGAGGTGCGTCAACAGGTAGACATGGGAAAGCCAGGAAATGGAAGATGTACACTGTGGATAACACCAAAGTTTCTTGCTGAGCATTCATGCGCGTGTGTGCACGCTGGGAAGCCCGAGTAAGATGGAGTGCGCGTGTGTAAGTGTGAGTGCACGCGTTTAAGCCGGAGTAAGCATGTATAAGGCTGTTTAAAGAGTTATAAGCACATTTGCGCTGGTGTGCGCGTGTTTCAACCTGAAGAAGCAAGTTGTAGTCCATCTAAGCATGGGCGCACGCGTGTTAGCTGCTGTGCGCGCGTTTTCCCTTGTATGCGCATCGCTCCCCCCTGAGGAAACAGAGAGGAAAAAGGAAGCACAACAAATTGTAGGAATCTACCAGGTACTAGCATAGCTAGCAGGTGAAAACAATCAGAATCAGGCAATTACACAGGCAGAACAGCAGCCCAGCCCAGCACTGAAAACTCTGCAAACAGTGCAGTATGTTTCTCTCAACAGACACTGCAACACTGGAGTAAGCTACTAGAAGTGAAAACTGAAAAAGCTTCACTCAGACAAAAAATGCTAGGGGCTGCCATAGCTGTTATAAGGCGACATATGCAACATGCTGAGGGTGGTGACAATGCAAATGCTGCCGGACAACCCACAGTGAGGAGACGGAGAAGAGTTTACAGACCCAGGGTCACCTACCAGGGGTTACATGAACTGGAGATAGTGGAGTGCTATAGAGTGGACAGAGACCTCCTGCAGCAAATTGTGGAGCTGTGCAGGCCACGCCTCACAAACAGAACCAACAGAGGGGAACCCATCCCAGTGGAAACCAAGGTATGTGTTGGCCTAAGAATACTAGCAACAGGTACCTTCCAGAGACCAACTGATGATATGATGGGGATATCACAGGCATCAGCATCCAGGGTACTGCACCAGTTCCTGGATGCCATGTCAGCACATGTCGGTGATCATGTATATTTCCCCAATTCCGTGGGGTATTGGCCAGCAATATCGTCTCTTCCAGCAAATAGTGGAATACCCTGAGGTAGTGGGTGCAATAGACTGCACGCATATATGCATCAAAGCACCAGCCGGTGAGCGGGGTAGGGCCTACATTAACTGCAAGGGCTTCCCCTCCATCAACTGCCAGGTTGTGTGTGATGCCCAGGGCATAATAATGAATGTGTGTGCTGGCTGCCCTGGAAGCTACCATGATTCCCATATCTGGCATCTGACGCAGCTGTACCAGACATTTGCCAATGGGGACATCCCACATGGTCACCTACTGGGGGATGCTGGCTATGCACTGGAGCCATGGCTGATGACACCCATCAGAAATGAACACACACCTGAACAGGAGGCACACGCACAAACACGTAATGTAATAGAGCGTGTGTTTGGGCTGCTCAAGTCACGGTTCTGGTGCTTGGACACATCTGGTGGAGCCTTGCAGTACTCACCAACTACATGTACCCAAATTGTCATGGTATGTGCTATGCTACATAATATGATTCTGCGAAAACAGCTGTAGCAGGACCAGTGTAGGCCCGGCCCAAACAGCCCCCCACCATTGCCAAGGCCATCACAGGCAGAACGTGACTGGGAAGAGGAACAACCTGAGCCTGCCCCAGTAGGCAGAAGAAGGCATGCCCAGTATGCCTTGGCCTTGGCAAAGAGGCAATGCATAGCATATACACTGGCTCAGTAGGAACCCTGGAAATGATACCTCTCTCTGACCACACATATAGTAAAAGGGATACCTAAGTTGACACAACCTGCTTTCAAACATGTACAGGGAGTGTAGTATGTGCATCCAACATAGGCAGCCCTGCAGCACCACCTGAGGCATGATTGCCATGTGTTAAGCAATGTAACACCATGTAGTATATGCAAACTTGATGACCCTGAGTAACATCCTACCCTCACCAAGCATGATGCCACAATATGAAGACAAGATGATCAATTGCAACAATTGGCTTAAGTATTGTTGTTAGTCAAAGGGGATCCAATGCCTGTCAGCCTGGGATGACATGCTGAGCAAGACACGATGCTCCGCTAGGGATGGCTTGCACCTATCACCCCTGGCCTTTTGGATACTGGCAAAGGCTGTTGTCACCCCCCCATAGTGCCTTGACTAGGTAAGGCTCAAAACACAAACCCACTTCCATAGGTATCACAAGGGATACAAAACTAGAAGTAATGCTACCCAATGCCAGAAGTCTAAACTGCAAGATGCATGCAGTCCAAACTCTCCTCAGTATGGAGAATGTTGATATCTGTGCAGTAACAGAAACCTGGTTCAAGGCTCACAAGAGCACCCTAGCACTACCAGGTTACACCTCATACCATGCTTTACAGCCCCAAAACATGGAACAAACTACAAAAGGAGGGTGAGTATCAATAATTGTCAAAGATACCCACACCCCCAGGTTGGTGCCACAGCATGAAGCAGTACAGACTATCCACATGCAAGTAACAGTGGCTAAACCTGCATCCCAGTTCGTAGCCTGCTACACACCACCCTCCTAAATCCAGGAACCCCACTTGGCCTACTTGAGAACACATGGAAATATGAAGGTCTCTCCAAACCACATTATATTGGGTGACTGCAACTACCCAAACATAGACTGGGAGCATTATTCTTGCTCCAACACCCTAGGCCAAAGGTTCCTAGAATTCATAAACCGAAATGCTATGGAACAACTTGTCACCACTCCCACAAGAGGGGTAAACATACTGGACCTGATAATCACCAACATGGGGACTCTATGGCCAAGACGAGAAGTGTATCCCTCACTGGTAAGATCAGACCATACAGTAATATCACTGGATATTCACATCCTGACCCCAGTCCCTGGCCAGAAAACCACAGTGAAAAACATGTGTAAAGCAAATTATGCACTCCTCCAAACTGAGGTGGAATCCATTAAAGCCCTTGTGCCTGTGGAGAATATGGCCCAGACCTCAGAACCCTTTATAAATGCATGGTATGAACACCTTCAGGAATGCATGGATTATGCAATCCCAAATAAAACCAAGACCCAATCCTCCAAATGCAGGCATCCTGTCT
The DNA here is from genome assembly GCF_019279795.1 of Protopterus annectens. Classification (NCBI taxonomy): domain Eukaryota; kingdom Metazoa; phylum Chordata; order Ceratodontiformes; family Protopteridae; genus Protopterus; species Protopterus annectens. The sequence goes on along the minus strand of NC_056751.1, from coordinate 36,363,882 downwards.
GGTGGACCCCAGCCATCAACAAACCATGCAAGAGAAGGAGGAAGCTACTACATGATAGAGTAAAACCCAAAAAGGGAAGGCATCACTGATCAGTATTATGACAAAAAACTATGGCCACACATAAAATCCTCTAAGGCCAGCTACGAGATAAAAATTGTACAGGACACTAGGGATAACCACAAGGCTTTCTTTACTGATGGTAGGAACCTGGGTGGGAATTCCCAGATATTCTCAGAGTTAGTCCAAAATGACAAACAATACACCAAACCCACAGACATTGCCAACATCCAACCTGCCAGGTTCAGTGCAAACCCCCCCCCCACCAAAAGGCCGAACATCTATCCCAGCAGAGTGCTGGCCCCCTGACATTGCAGATGCTCAGGTAATAGCCAGCATCTCCAAAGCAAAACACACAGCATCAATGGGACCAGATGGTGTCCCGGGCTGCGTCCAACATGAAGTCCAAGAAGAATTGAACACCAAATAAATCTACTGCTCAATCTCAGCCTTACCACAGGATATGTACACAAAGAGCAGTGTACAGCAACAGTAGACCCTCTCCACAAAGGTGGTGCCTGAATGGATACTGCAAACTAGTACCCCAGAATTCTGACTAGCTTGGTCTGCAAAGCTATGGAAAGGATCATCATGGACCTCAGAAATAAAGATATTGGGGACCTACAGACACTGGACCCTACCCAGTGTGGCTTACTTAAGGGCAGATCTTGCCCTTTAAACCTGGTTGAGTCATTTGAAACAGTCACCAAGGCCATTGATGAGGGGAAGGTGGTCCACACAGCCTACCTGGACCTTGCAAAAGCCTTCCATACAATACCCCACTTGGTCATTATAGATAAGCTCACCAGCTTAAATATAAACCCCTATGTCACTAGATGGGTTGCAAACCGGCTCAAGGACAGAACTGACATGGTCAGAAATGTTGGAGCCATGTCAGAGTCCAAACCAGCTACAACTGGCATCCCACAAGGCTCGGTCCTGGGACCCCCCTTGTTTGGTACATATTTCTCGGAGGTACAGGCCAACATGGAAGGACTGTGTCTGAACAAGTTTGCAGATGACTACAAACTGGGCGCCATATCTGACCCTCCAGCTGACACAAGCATCCTACAAAAGGGCCTCATAGAAACAGACAACTTGTGCCAGAGCCATGTCATCAAGCTAAACGCAAAAAAGTGTATAGTCATCCCCTTTGGAAAAACAGTAAGTGCCCACCAATTACCACATAGGTGGTAACCCATTAAGTACAGAAGAAGTAATAAGAGACCTGGGGACACAAGTTGATAGAAATCTTGCATTTGACAACCATGTGGCTGTAGTGGTTATAATAACATGTCATATACCCACCTAATCATGAAGGTATTCACATCTACATCAGGGGAGGTCATCGTGCCTCTTCAGTCATCCTTCATTAGGCTCACAATTGAGTACAATGCCCCTTGTGGGATGTACCTTAGCAGACACCTCCAGCAACTGGAAAGACCCCAAAAGTACCTCACCAGGAGGATCAAAGGGCTATTGGCAAAGGCTCTTGCTACCCCCATAGTGCCTTTTTTAGGCAAGGCTCAAAAGACAAACCCACTTCCATAGGTATCACAAGGGATAAGAAACTAAGAGTGATGCTACTCAACGCCAGAAGTCTAAACCTCAAGATGCACTTTTCGAAACTCTCCTTAGCATGGAGAACATCGATATCTGTGCAGTAACAGAAACCTGGTTCAAGGCTCCTGAGAGCACCCCAGCACTATCAGGTTATACCCCTTACCATGCTTTTCGGCCCCAAAACTTGGACCAAACCACAAAAGGAGGGGGAGTATCAATATTTGTCAAAGATACCCACACCTCCAGGCTGGTGGCACAGCACGAAGCATCATACACTATCCATGTGCAACTAACAGTGGGTAAAACTGCCTTCCAGTTTATAGCCTGCTACAGACCACCCTGCCAAACCAAGGAAACCTACTCGGCCTTCCTGAGAACACTGGGAAATACGAAGGTCTCCAAACACCATTATATTGGGCGACTTCAACTACCCAAACATAGACTGGGAGCATTACTCTAGCTCCAACACCCTAGCCCAAAGGTTCCTAGAATTTATAAACTCAAATGCTATGGAACAACTTGTTACCACTCCCACAACAGGGGAAAACATACTGGACCTGATCATCAGCAACATGGGGACTCTATGCTCCAGACCAGAAGTGTGTCCCTCACTGGTAAGATCAGACCATAAACTAATCTCACTGGATATTCAAATCCCGACCCCACCCCCTGCCCTGAAAACCACAGCGAAAAACTTCTCTAAAGCAAATATCACACTCCTCAAAACCGAGGTGGAATCCTTCAAAGCCCCAGGGCCTGTGGAAAATACGGCTCAGACCACAGAATCCTTTATAAACGCATTCTATGAACACCTTCAGGAATGCATGGATTATGCAATCCCAAATAAAACCAAGACCCAATCCTCCAAAGGCAGATGTCCTGTCTGGTGGACCCCAGCCATAAACAAACTAGACAATAGAAGGAGGAAGCTACCACATGCTAGAGCAAAATCCCAAAAAGGGAAGGCATGTCTGATCAGTATTAGCAAAAAACTAAGGCCAGCTTCAAGAGAAAAATTGCACAGGACACTAAGGATTATCACAAGGCTTTCTTTAGTTATGTTAGGAACCTGGGTGGGAATTCCCGGATATGCTCAGAATTAGTCCAAAATGACAAAAAATACACCGAACCCACAGACATTGCCAACATCCTAGCTGACAGGTTCAGCACAAACTTCTCCCCCTCCTCCCCACCAAAAGGGCAAATATCTATCCCAGCAGAGTGCTGCCCCCCTGACATCTCAGATGCTCAGGTAAGAGCTGCCCTCTCCAAAGCAAAAAACACAGCATCAATGGGACCAGACGGTGTCCCAGGCTGTGTCCTACATGAACTCCAAGAAGAGCTAAACCCAAACATAAAACTACTGTTCAATCTCAGCCTTACTACAGGATATGTACCCAAAGAGTGGGGTACAGCAACAGTGGTCCCTCTCCACAAAGGTGGTGCCTCAACGGATCCTGGAAACTATTGCCCCATAAGCCTGCCTAGATTGGTCTGCAAAGCTATGGAAAGGATCATCATGGACCTCATAAATAAAGATATTGGGGACCACAGGCAATGGATCCTACCCAGTTTGGCATTGTGTAGGGCAGATCCTGCCTCTTAAACCTGGTTGATTTCTATGAAACAGTCACCAAGGTCATTGATGAGGGGAAGGTAGTCCACACAGCCTACCTGGACCTCGCAAAAGCCTTACAATACCCCACTCGGGCATTATAGATAAGCTCACCAGCTTAAATATAAACCCCTATGTCACTAGATGGGTTTCAAACTGGCTCAAGGACAGAACCCACATGGTTAGAATTGCTGGAGCCATGTCAGACTCCAAACCAGTTACAAGTGGCATCCCACAAGGCTCAGTCCTGGAACCTCTCTTGTTCGGTATATATTACTCGGAGGTACAGGCCAACACGGAAGGACTGTGGCTGACCAAGTTCGCAGATGACTGCAAACTGGGCGCCATAATCAACTCTCCAGCTGACACAAGCATCCTTCAAAAGGGCCTCATACAAACAGACAACTGGTGCCAGAGCCATGGCCTCAAGCTAAACGCCAAAAAGTGTATAGTCATCCCCTTTGGCAAAAACAAAGTGCCCACAAATTACCACATAGGTGGTAATCCATTAAGTACAGAAGAAGTAATAAGAGACCTGGGGACCCAAGTTGATAGCAATCTCTCATTTGACAACCACTTGGCCAAAGTGATTAGAAAAACATTTTATATAGCCCACCTAATCATGAAGGGATTCACATCTAGATCAGGGGAGGTCATCATGCCTCTTTACTCATCCCTCATCAGGCCCATAATTGAGTACAATGCCCCTTTTGGGATGTACCTTACCAGACACCTGCAGCAACTGGAAAGACCCCAAAAGTACCTCACCAAGAGGATCAAAGGGCTCAAACAGATGCCATATGCTGCCCGGTTAAAGAAACTCTAGCTCTACTCAGTGGCATACCGCCTGCTCAGAGGCGATCTGTGCCTGATGTATAAAGCCATGTTCAATCCAGAATTAATGGACATGCTGCACCTCAGAAAATCCAAATTCCATCGAGCGACGCGCTTGAGAGACTTGAACCTCAGCACTGAAATAAATAGGACATGCTGGAGGGACAGATTCATAATCCTGAGGCTCCCTTCACTCTGGAATAAAATCCCAGTCCAGGTTAGGCAGAGTCACTCATTGACTCTCTTCAAGAGGAATCTTGATGAGTGTATGGGAGATTGTAGGTTTACCCTGGGTATCACTTTTATGTCACAGATAGACAGAGGCACAGTATACTAACCTTGAAAAATGTCATGGCAAACACCAGTTAAAATGTGTGTTGAAGGACAAACACACTCTGACTAGGATTAGAAATGCCCTAGGGCACATAGCCTAGTGTTTGTCAATGTCCACCCAAGTTGCAGAATACACTAGTAATGTTGGACAAGCCTGGTTTAAGTAGGATATAGCTGAACAAAATGCAACATGGTCATACCTTAGTCTGGTGTGCTCAGTATGAAAATTTGAAGCAGTGATGGGACTCAAACCCAGGATACTGTGCACCAGAATGAAAGGACTGAACCACTACACTATGACAATATTACAGTGTTTGGTCAGTATGAAAGAATGTTGACAAGTGAATGCAAACTGTCCCATGGAAACCCTCCAGGCACAGCATAATCCCTGTTGGGTTCAGACACAAAGCAGTTGGGCAGTAAGAACACAACATGACTTCCAACACACACACTGTAAATGTCAACTATTCAAGTTCACACACAACCACAAATGTAGTGGACCTCAGATCTCAACATATGGAAATGTCATAACTGAGACATATGTCAGGCAACAAACCATGGAAAGCCTGAACTGGGCATGCTCACACACTTAGGCCATGTCTCAGTATAGCAGTCGGCCATGCATATCTGGCATTTGTATGTGTTAAGCCAGGAACCTCCCACGATACAGCAATCTGCCCAGTGCACACAGTTAAATGACAATAGAGACATAAGTAATATACTGGAACCCTGTCATGATCAAACATCTTCCACAGATACACAAGTTGTTCATAGAAACAGGGAAAGCTATGGCAATAAAGACCTGCAAACAGTTTATCAGCAGCAAATATTGTGCATCCCAAACATAAACATATGGGTGCAGAGGTCGATACTAAGCTGTTTGCCCTAGGGAATACATAAGCCTAGCCAGAGTGTATTTGGCGTCTGCCTCCCCAGTACAGTAGCCTAATGTGCCTCTGTAAAGTAGGTCACAGAAGGCACCATTTAAGGCTAGTTTGCTGTGCCTCTGTCAAGCAGGGACACAGTGGAGATCCCAGTGGTTGAATTTGCAATGTCACATCCATGTGGCTGGAGTTTGCTGGAAGAGGGTTGGCGAGGGGCTATGTCTAACATTAATTGGGATTCAATTCCAGACTGAGGGGAGCCTTATCTGTAGTGTCTGGGCAATTTCACTGTCAAAACTTGCAAGTGATGATTTTGAGGGATTGAAGTGTCTTGCCAATACTGTTCAGAGATGTCCTCCCTCTGTGGGATATTGCTCTATTATGTATTAGCTCCCTCCTTCTGTTGTACAGCTTATATATGGCTGGTGTCAACCAGACAGGTCTCCTGTTGTGGAGGAGTCTTGGTTTTATTTGGGATAGCATGATCAATGAAAACCTGCAGGTGCTCATAGAATGCATTTGTAAAGGATTCTGCAGATTGGGCTGTATAATCCTCCAGCACAGGGCCTTTGAAGTATTCCACTCCAGTCTTCACAAGTGCAAAGTCTGCTTTTGAGAAATACTTTGTTAGCAGTGATGTCCTTGCCTGGGGGTGGGGATCGGATATGGACATCCAGGGAAAGTTGGTTATGGTCATATCTTAACAATGGTGGTCTACCTCTGGTGTGGAACATAGAGTCCCCATGTTGGTGATGATCAGGTTCAATATGTATTCCCCCTTGTGGCTGTGGTGACTGGTTCTGCCATAGCACATGGATTCACAAATTGTAGTGGCTGTAGGGTGATGTTGTTGAGGCCTGAGTAGTTCCCCCAGTCAATATTCCTGTACCTGAAGTTAACCACTGTAATGGCGTATGTGAACACCTTCATATCCCAAACTGTTCCCAAGGAAGCCAAGTGTGGTTCCTGGATATGGGAGGGGGTGGTCTGAACTACACACCAAACCAAAAGGCAGTTTTGCACAATGGTAGTTGTATATGTATGGCCTGTCATGCTTACTGCAGTGGTAACAACCCAGAGGTGTGTGTATCTGTGATGTATATAGGTTCATAGGTTCATAGGTTCATAGGTTCATACTAGGCTATCTGCCCTAGGGCATTTGTAAGCCTAGCCAGAGTGTGTGTGGCTTTTGCCACCCCTTGGAATGAGAATACTATGCCCATGTAGGGTTTAGTTTACTGTGCCTCTGTGTAGTAGTGACACAGAGATGACCCCCGGGGTAAACCTACGAACTCCCATCCACTCGTCAAGATTTCTCTTGAAGAGAGTCAGTGAGGGGCTCTGCCTAATATGGACTGGGATTCTGTTCCACAGTGTAGGGAGCCTCTGGGTTATGAATCTGTTCCTCCAGCACATTCTATTTATTTCTGTGTTGAGGTTTAAATCCCTCGCTCTCATGGCTCTGGTGGATTTGGATTTTCTGAGGTGGAGCATGTTCATTAATTCCGGATTGGACATGGCCTTGTACATCAGGCATAGATCGCCTCTGAGTAGGCGGTATGTGACTGAATAGAGCTGTAGTTTCTTCTGCCGGTAATTTTGGGGTCTGTCTAACAGCTGCAGGTGTTGGGTAAGATACATCCCAAATGGGGCATTGTACTCAATTATGGGCCTGATAAGGGAAGAGTATAGGGGCACGATGACCTCTCTTGAGCTAGATGTGAATCCTATCATGATAAGGTGGGTAATATAGAAGGTCTTCCTAACTACCTTGGCAATGTGAGTGTCAAATGAGAGGTTACTGTCAACTTGGGTCCCTAGGTCCCTGATTATGTCTTCCGTACTTAATGGATTACCACCTATGTGGTAATTTGTGGGTAATTTGTTTTTCCCAAAGAGTATGACTGTACAGTTTTTGGCTTTCAGTTTAAGGCCATGGCTCTGGCACCAGTTATCCATTTCTATGAGGCCTTTCTGAAGGATGCTTGTGTCTGCTGGAGTATCAATTATGGCGCCCAGTGTGCAGTCATCTGCGAACTTTGTCAGCCACAATCCTCCTATGTTTGCTTGCACCTTGGAAAAATAAATGCAGAACAAGAGGGGTCCCAGGATTGAGCCCTGTGGGATACTGCTTGTGACTGGCTTAGAGTCTGACATGGCTCCAGCAATTCTGACCTTGTGGGTTCTGTCCTTGAGCCAGTTTGCAACCCATCTTATGACATATGGGTTTACAGTTAAGCTGGTGAGCTTGTCTATGATGCCCGAGTGGGGTATTGTGTTGAAGGCTTTTGCAAGATCAAGGTAGGCTGTGTGAACTTCCTTACCCTCATCAATGGCCGTAGTGACTGTTTCAAGAAAGTCGACCAGGTTCAAAAGGCAGGATCTGCCCTTGACAAAGCCGAATTGGGTAGGATCCAGTGTCTGTAGGTCCCCAATGTCTTTGTTTATGAGTTCCATAATGATCCTCTCCATAGCTTTGCAGACTAGGCTCGTCAAGCTTATGGGGCGGTAATTTCCAGGGTCCGTAGATGCACCTCCTTTGTGGAGTGGGACCACTGTTGCTGTATGCCATTCTTTGGGTACGTATCCTGTAGTAAGGCTAAGATTAAACAGCAGCCTTATGTGTGGGTTTAGTTCCTCTTGGAGTTCATGTAGCACACAACCCGGGACACCGTCTGGTCCCATTGATGCTGTGTTTTCAGCTTTGGAGAGGGCGGCTCTCACCTGGGCATCTGAGATGTCAGGGAGGCTACACTCTGCTGGGATAGATATTTCTCCTTTTGGGGGGAGGGGGGTGAGAAATTTGCACTGAACCTGTCTGCCAGTATGTTGCCAATGTCTGTGTGTTCAGTGTATTTCTTGTCATTTTGGACTACCTCTGAGCATATGTGGGAGTTTCCACCCAGGTTTCTAACATAACTGAAGAAGGCCTTGTGATTGTCTTTAGTGTCTTTTGCGATTTTTCTCTCAAAGTTGGCCTTGGATGATTTTATGAGTGATCGTAGTTGTTTGCTAGTACTGATCAGAGATGCCTTCCCTTTTGGGGATTTTGCTCTGTCATGTAGTAGCTTCCTCCTCCTGTTGTACAGCTTGTTAATGGCTGGGGTCCACCAGACAGGACACCTGCCTTTGGGAGAATGGGTCTTGGTTTTATTTCGGATTGCATGATCCATGCATTCTTGAAGGTGTCCGTAGAAAGTGTTTATAAAGGATTCAGCGGTGTGGGCTGTGGTTTACACTGGCCCAGGGGCCTTGAAGGATACCACTTCAGTCCTAAGAAGTGTGACATCGGCTTTTGAGAAATTCTTCACTGTGGTCTTTTGTGCTGGGGGTGAGGGCGGGATGTGGATTTCCAGTGAGATTAATTTATGGTCTGATCTCACCAATGAGGGGTATACTTCCGGTGTGGAGCATTGTGTCCCCATGTTTGTGATGATCAGGTCTAGTATATTATCTCCTCTTGTGGGAGTGGTGACTAGTTGTTCCATCGCATTTGAGTTTATGAATTCTAGGAACCTTTGGCCTAGGGTATTGGGGCTTGAGTAATGCTCCCAGTTTATGTTTGGGTAGTTGAAGTCTCCCAATATGATGGTATTTGGGGAGACATTCATACTCTCCAGTGTCTTCAGGAAGGCTGAGTGGGGTTCCTAAGTTTGAGAGGGTGGTCTATAGCATGCTACAAACTGTAGGGCAGTTTTGCCTACAGTTAGTTGCACATGGATGGTCTCCAATGCTTCATGCATTGCCACTAACCTGAAGGTGTTGGTATCTTTGATGAATATGGATACTCCCCCTCCTTTTGTGGTTCGGTCCAAGTTTTGGGGCCGAAAAGCATGATATGAGGTATAATCTGGTAGTGCTGGGGTGCTCTCAGCAGCCTTGAACCAGGATTCAGTCGCTGCACAGACATCAATGTTCACCATACTGAGGAGGGCTTCAAGAGCGTGCATCTTGAGGTTTAGACTTCTGGCATTAAGCAGCATTACCCTTAGTTTTTTTCCACTTGTGTTTTCTAGGGAGGTGGGTTTGTCTTTTGAGCCTTGCCTAAAAAAGACACTATGGGGGTGGCAAGAGCCTTGGCCAATATCCGGAAGCCCAGGGGTGACAGGTGCAAGCCATCCCTTGCGAAGCAGCGTGGCTTGTCAAGCATGTCATCCCAAGCAGACAGACATTGGATCCCATTAGTATGACACCAGTAATTGAGCCAATTGTTAAAGTTGATCATTTTGTCTTTGTACTGTGGCATCATTCTTGGTGAGGGTAAGATGCTGCTCAGGGTCAGGGTCATACTGGCCTGGGCTACATAATCAGAGAGCTCCTCAATGTCTCTTTTCATGTAGTCCAGGGAGGTACGTCTCAGGTCATTCACACCGGCATGGACAATGACTGAGTCATATTTGTACTTGCTTTGGAGTGACCTGAGTGCTTGTGTTATGTGGCGGATTCTAGCACCCGACAGGCAGCTTACTGTAACCTTTTCCTTGTTCAGTCTGGTGAGCGGGACGTCAGTGTGTCTGACTATGGAGTCACCTATTACAACTGTATCTGGCATGTTGTTTTTCCTTAAGGGCTGTGATTGTTTGGCACACTGACTTTGTAAATTATGTGTTGCATGTGCTATGTTTAGAGGTAGTGGTTGCTTGGATGTCTGCTTTGGAGGCCTCTGTTGTTTTGGTAGTTTTTAATTAGAGCCTCTGAGTATGTTGTTGTGTGTTTGCATGTTTGGTTTGCAGTTGTGATAGGTCTATGTGAGACTGGGTTTGTGGTGTGTGTGGTTACCTTCTCCTCCTGACTGGTTTTGCCAGTACTGAGTCGAGAGAGCTCAGCCTCCAGTTTGGCTATATAGTTGCATCTCTCACATATATTTGTATTTGTTGGGATTGGGAGGAGGAGAGGGTTGTCTGTGTACATGAGGCAGTTGTAACATTGCCTCAAGATTCCCAGATTCACTAGCTGAACTGGAGAGGACGCCAGTAATTGACCCTTTGACATGCTAGAATAGTGTAAGGGATTGCTGTGTAACTGAGTCAGAAAGGACCTATAGGGAAATGGGTACTCAAGGGGATTGTAGGTGGATGTAGTGCTTTCTTTTTGTTTAAGAGTGTTTTACCTGTGTAAAAATGCTTTAGGAGCAAGTGCTGGGCTTTTCAGATAGAGAATAGACTGTTTAGATTAAAAGAGCAGTTCTAAGGGAAAAACTGAAGAGCATATGGATATGGATACACTCCCTGGTTGTGTTGTGTGTTACAAGTCCTGTGTTCATGAAGCATGGTATAAAACATAACCAGGCAGTGCTGATGTACATATGTGACCCTGAACTAGGTGTCTGTTAATGTATATATATTGTTATCCCCCATACTGAGGGATGGTAATAGATGTACATACCTCTTTGTAAAAACTGATGTCAGCACCCTATAAATACTGCAGGAGAAGAAAAGCCACCCAGTAATGTGAATAGCATGCTGTGCTAATGTGTCTCTCTCAAGTGTCATAACATAGTTAGGTCGAAGTTTGAATCCTGCAAATGCTCAGTGTGTGTGTTGGGGGGGCAGGGGGTGTGCATGTGTGCAATTCTCTTTGAAAGAGATGTCCCTTTTGACAACTGGAATAACACACTACATGATGTACATTCCTCTTTGTAAAGACTGATGATGTCAGCACCCTATAAGTACAGCAGGAGAAAAGAACCCACCCACTAATGTGAATAGTGTGCTGTGCTAATGCGTCTTTCTCAAGTGTTGTAACATAGTTAGGTAGGGGTTTGAATCCTGAAAATGCTCTGTGTGTGTGTTGGGGGGAGCAGGGTGTGTGCAATTCTCTTTGAAAGAGATGTCCCTTTTGACAACTGGAATAACACACTACATGATGTACATTCCTCTTTGTAAAGACTGATGATGTCAGCACCCTATAAGTACAGCAGGAGAAGAGCAACCACCCAGTAATGCGAGTAGCACGCTGTGCTAATATGTCTCTCTCAAGTGTCATAACATAGTTAGGTAGGGGTTTGAATCCTGCAAATGCTCAGAGTGTGTTGGGGGGGTGGGATGTGTGCAAATCTCTTTGAAAGAGATGTCCCTTTTGACAACTGGAATAACACACTACATGATGTACATTCCTCTTTGTAAAGACCGATGATGTCAGCACCCTATAAGTACAGCAGGAGAAGGAAAGCCACCCAGTAATGCGAATAGCTTGCTGCGCTAATGCATCTCTTTCAAATGTCATAACATAGTTAGGTAGGGGTTTGAATCCTACAAAAGCCATGTGTATGTTTGTCACACAGTTTGTCAATGTGGGGTGAGTTTTGCTTTTATTATTGTATGACATATAATTATAACAGTAAGTGCAATGCACACATCAGGTATGTGTGTGCCACATACAGATATGTACCTGTGACCTTCAATAGTTCCTATGTGTGAAGCCTGCCTCATATGAATACAGTTGTTACCTGTGTCAGCATGTCCTGCAGATTCCGAGACTGTACGCCATACATGTATGTTGTTGACAATGCAGGCTACTGCAGTGATCTGTGTCCTAGGCAAACTGGGTGACACACACTCATGAAAGCTGTGATATATTAATGTGGGTGAGGGTTCATGTCTGGAGTATATGTTACACATGTTATAACACAGCAAAGTCTGTGAGTAATGGACATCCAGTGTAGGTGTATGGAAACTGTTGCTGATATGCATAAAGACACCTTCTTACTTAGGCGATACACCAAGGGACTGCACAATACCTTTTGAAATGTGAATATCACGGGATAGACAAGAAAACACTTGTCCATATATACACACCATTACCCGTTCTACATGATGAGTGCTGCCACCTACATGGTACTACTGGAATACTATGTTAAGTACATGCTGATGACAAAGTTACAGTTGCGTTACAGTAATAGAGCATGGCTTGGACAACAGGTATCTATTTGTATGATACCCTTCCGGTGGTCATGTGTGTCATGTGCAGACTGCATTGTAGGCCACTGTACACATTTCCAGTCATGGATGAACATATTGCTAGTGTGTTGGCATGTACGTGAGACTGCTATATGCCAAACAGTATTCTTCCCAGGGATGTGTGGGGCTCAGTAAGAATGGCTACTGGTATAGTGTAGTACTGCAGGGATATCACTGACACTGGGTTTCCTACATCTGTGTATCAGTTGAGGATACATCATGTAATAGGTTCATAGGTTCATACTAGGCTATCTGCCCTAGGGCAGTTATAAGCCTAGCCAGACTGTGTTTGTCTTTCACCACCCATTTTAAATGTATTTTCATATGGCCTTTTTCCAGGTTAGTATACTCAGCCTCTGTGTAACAGTGACACAGAAGTGAAACCCAGGGTAAACCTACAATCTCCCATCCACTCAGCAACAGTCCTCTTGCAGAGAGTCATTAAGGGACTCTCCCTAACCTGGATTGTGATTTTATTCCAGAGTAAAGGGAGCCTCTGGGTTATAAATCTGTCCCTCCAGCATGTCCTATTTACGTAAGTGCTGAGGTGCAAGTGTCACGAGCGCATAGCTCCATGTAAATTGAATTTTCTGAGGTGCAGCATTTCCATTAATTCCAGGTTGGACATGGTTGTATATGTCAGGCATCTGTTGGAGCCCTTTGATCCCCTTGGTGAGGTACTTTTGTGGACTTTCCAGTTGCTGCAGGACAGCTCTCTAGTAAAGTACTTGAAAAATTAAAAACTGGTAAAAATAAAAAGTAACAATTCGTCACAAGTACACCAAAATGGTTTAATGGACATAAAAGAACTTAGCGCTTTCACCCGTCCAACCACGGGTTTCTTCAGAGTTAAAACAATTGAAAAAACAGCTGATTTTTATACTCTTATTAATTGAGTGTCATTCAATTCAATTCAAAGCAGCCTATTAATTAAAACTCTAATTAATCTAATTAAACAATAATTAGTAAAAACTATAAACTATTGTGAGAACATTCAACACCAAGAAATAATAAAACAATACAGTACTATATAATATGTATTATCATATAATACTATATAAAACTACCTATATGCACTCTAAACATGCCTATTGTACAATTCTTGTTATTAAAAATACATAGTTAAAGAATCCTATAACTGTGTTTATGGTCAGTACTAATAAATTCAAGTTGTATGTAATTTCTAATCTTAAATATAAATGTATTTAGTTTGTATTGTTAATATATTTTAAAAAATTTTATTAAAAATTAATAACCCTTTATAATAGTTTGTTTGAATAATATGTACTTACTTTTTAACTAATTTTTCTATTAAATGTTGTATGAATTCATTTTTGTTGTTATTAAATAATATATGAATTCATTTTTAAATAACTTGCTATAGAAATATTTTCGTTGATACCTGGCTTACTACATGCATTTAATCTAAGTTGCCATAGACATTCTTTGTACTCAAGTAAGGCATTGACATCACCTTCTTTATCCATATTTTGAGGAACCCTGTCTATGACAAAAAACAAACATTTTTTGAAATCTTGACAATCTAAACTGTGCATGTACAAAGAGTTAGTCTCTTTCTTATTTTTAATATCTCTGATGTGCTCACCTATCCTTTCCTTTAACTTTCTTATGGTCTTTCCGATATAAAAAGCTTGACAGGATAAACAGGTTGCCACATATATAACTAACTTGGTATTACAATTTGCATGTCCTGGGCATCTAATAGTTCTTTTGTACCCTTTTATTGCTACATATGTACCATCCATAATGTACCTACACCACCTACAGAATCCAAATTTTTTCATTTTGACTCTCTAAATAACACTTCACTTTCAAAATAGTTTTTTAAATTTTTACCTCTACTAAAAACTATGGTCGGAGAAACACCTAATTATTGCAAAATCTCAGTTTGGTTCACAAACACCTTGTCCCATACTTCTCTAATATTACTTGCAAAAATAGAACTGTAATTACTGTATGGCAATATCATTGCTTTTGTTTTATTAGTGTTGTCACTACCTTTCATATTTTGATTAACTAAGCCATACTTTAAAATAGGCTTGTAATCCATATACCTCTTAATGGTTATCTCTTTTCTAATGTTCACCAACAATTCGTTAGGATAATCTCTCTCAACAAACATGTTGAGCAAATTGTCTATTTCTTTGTTAAACTTCTCATCATCACTTATCATTCTCGAGAGTCTAACCATTTGTCCCTTAACTAAGTTTCTTTTTTGAAAGGATGGTAAAGTACACCACAAAAGGGGCATTGTACTCAATTATGGGCCTGATGAGGGATGACTGAAGAGGCACGATGATCTCCCGTGATCTAGCTGTGAATCCCTTCATGATTAGGTGGTCTATATAAACTGTCTGTGTAACCACTACAACCATGTGGTTGTTAAATGAGAGTTTGCTATCAACTCGGGTCCCCAGGTCCCTAATCATGTGTACAGTGCTTAATGGTCCAGGTAGGCTGTGTTGAACACCTTCCCCTCGTCACTGGCCTTGGTGACTGTTTCAAAGACATCGACCAGGTTTAAGAGGCAGGATGTGCCCTCAACAAAGCCAAACTGGGTAGGATCCAGTGTCTGTAGGTCCCCAATAGCTTTATTTATGAGGTCTATGATTATCCTTTCCATAGCTTTGCAGGCCAAGCTAGTCAGGCGTATGGGGTGATAGTTTCCAGGATCCATTGAGGCACCACCTTTGTGGAGAGGGATCACTGTTGCTGTATGCCACTCTTTGGGTACATATCCTGTAGTAAGGCTGGGATTGAACAGTAGTTTTATGTTTGTGTTTAGTTCTTCTTGGAGTTCATGTAGGATGCAGCCTGGGACATTGTCTGCTCCCATTGATGCTGTGTTTTTGCCTTGGAGAGGGCGACTGAGCATCTCAGATGTCAGGGGGGGCATCACTCTGCTGGGATATATATTTGCCCTTGTGGTGGGGAGGGGGGTGAGATGTTTGTGCTGAACCTATCAGCAATGATGTTGGCAATGTATGTGGCTTAGGTGTATTCCTTATCATTTAGGACAACCTCTGAGCATATCTGGTAATTCCCACCCAGATTCCTAACATAAGTAAAGAAAGCCTTGTGATTATCCTTAGTGTCTTGTGCAATATTTCTCTTGAAGCTGGCCTTAGACGATTTTATGAGTGCCCATAATGTTTTCAAAATACTGATCAGAGATGCCTTCCTTTTCTGGGATATTGCTCGATCATGTAGTAGCTTCCTCCTTCTATTGTTTTCTGTTATGTGGCTGGGGTCCACCAGAAAGGACGCCTGTCTTTGGAGGATTGGGACATGGTTATATTTGAAATTGCATGATCTGTGCATTCCTGAAGGTGTTCATAGAATGCGTTTATAAAGGATTCAGCAGTGTGGGACGTATTTTCCACAGGCCCGGGGGCTTTGAAGGATTCCACCTCTGTCTCGGTTTTGAGGTGTGTGGAATTTGCTTTAGACAACTTTTTCACTGTGGTTTCTGGCCAGGGGCTGGGGTTGGTATGTGAATATACAGTGAGATTACTCTATGGTATGATCTTACCAGTGAGGGATACACTTCTGGTCTGGAGCATAGAGTCCCCATGTTGGTGATGATCAGGTTCAGTATGTTCTCCCCTCTTGTGGGAGTGGTAACAGGTTGTTCCATAGCATTTGAGTTTATGAATTATAGGAACCTTTGACCTAAGGTGTTGGAGCTACAGTAATGCTCCCAGTCTATGTGTGGGTAGATGAAGTTGCCCAATATAATGTTGTTTGGAGACACCTTCATATTTACATGTGTTCATAAGTAGGCCAAGTGGGTTACCTGGGTTTAGGAGGGTGGTCTGTAGCAGGCTATGAACTGGAAGGCAGTTTTACCCACTGTTAGTTGCACATGGATAGTCTGTGATGCTTCATGCTGTGGCACCAACCTGGGGGTGTGGGTATCCTTGACATCTATTGATACTCACCCTCCTTTCATAGTTAGTTCCAAGTTTAGGGGCTGTAAAGCATGGTATGAGGTGTAACCTGGTAGTGCTAGGGTGCTCTTGGGAGCCTTGAACCAGGTTTCTGTTACTGCACAGATATCAACATTCTCAATGCTGAGTAGAGTTTGGACTGCATGCATCTTGCGGTTTAGATGTCTGTCATTGAGTATCATTACTTCCAGTTTCTTATCCCCTGTGATACCTATGTAGGTGGGTTTGTGTTTTCAGCCTTACCACCAGAATGCAAATATGTGCAGACATTACACTTTTGGAATTAACACTGGTGTATAACATCATTACAATGACAATCATACTGTTAATGCATCAGGCATGCTGGGATATACCCACATTGATATCATTACACTGTACTGTAAACAACATGATAATATTACTACTGTGCTATGTAGTCACCCTGTGCATCAGCACCATGCTATCCTGTTCCTGCATCAATGTTACAGATTGCAGGAGGTGGCATAGTTTCATCATATGCACAGGGTGTGTACTTGGTATGCCAGAGTCTGCCATTGACACATCCAATCAATATGTATGTGTGTGTGTGTGTTAGTGAGGGACAACAGTACAAAATGGGGCAATGTTGATGCGGTGTGTGTGTGTATGTGTTAGCCCTAGGTGTTAGCATTATGCATGTGTGTATGCATGCACACAGTTCCACCACTTGGCTGCCATATACGTGTTTGTGGACAGCCACAGACTGTACCTGCCAGGTCATACAGATCACTGTCTCTGGCCACGGACACGGTACCTGTGCCTGGCAGGGGTGCTACGGACAGTATCAGGTACTAAGCCAGACTGGGTACTGTCATCAGAAGCAGTTGGTTGATGACTGGACACATGTCCCTGCTGGGACTGTCCAGAGCCATGGGCACGTGGTCTTCTAGGGCGGTCTGATGACAGCACAGACCCAGCATTGCTGGGGCTGGTACTGGCACTATGGGAGTGGCTGTGGGTTTGTTGTCCACGATGACTGCCAGCTGATGATGTTGCTGGCATACGTCCACGTCGACGCCTCATCCGTCCTGCATTGCCCTGGCCCATGGACATGTAGTTGTGGAACAAATCTAATGTGTCCCCCCAACGTCTGTCAATGACCTCACCAACAGTATGGATGGCAGCCGCAACGTCACACATAGTGTCATTCATAGCAGTGTGATGTGCTCTAAGCTCCCTCAGACCCTGTCTGGTGTACCGTTCCATATGTGCCTGTGCCTGCATTACAGCCCGGAACATAGCTGAGGTTGAAAGACCTCTGTGGGCACGTCTGACAGGGGCAGTATGACCACGGATGCTCCCATGAGAACCCCTGGACATCTGCCTGTGTGGTGTCATGTCAGGACTCTGGCCATGGCTGCTGTGAGGGGGATGCATGTGCCACTGATACCACATTACCCTGGTCAATGCCCACTGTATGCTGTCCCTCACCTATGGACATTGGTGACAATGGATGTATCGGCAGGATGACTGTGCACATTGATGGGGTTGACTGCTGTGTACTGTCGATTGACTGACCAACAACAGACCCTGTCACACCTACCTGTGCAATTACACATGTATCATCATTATCACTATCCTCAGCAGTGGCTTCAGGTTCCCTGCTGCACGGCAACAGAGCAACACCAGAACCTGTGAGAGGAAGACAGGAAACACAGTTTACAATGTGTACACAATGTTACCACAGATGCACACGGGCACATGCACACATGCACACATGCACACGGACACATGCACACATGCACACATGCACATGGGCACATGCACACATGCACACGGGCACATGCACACATGCACACGGGCACACACGCACACTACTCAGTACAGCAGATACAAACACACACACGCACCTGCAATCCAACACATACACAATACTGTTTGAGGGTATTATAAGTATTAATATTATTATTAGTATTAATAGTATTGTTATTACACACTCACCAGCATGGATTGGCTGCCTTGCTGTTACTCCAGGGGGACCTGCACAAATAAGAGAGTTATTGTCAGTGGCCACAACTGTGCCATTGATACTGTGAGTATGATACAGTACAGTAGTACAACAGTTGGCTTTCACAGATGTACTGATGATATTCAGAATATCAATATTGCACAAGAATAGGCAGGATAACAGCTGCACACACAGTACACATCTCACACATGCATGAGCTACCAGTGCAGAGAAGAGTCAACTTCAGATATGGCATGTTACCTGCACACTCCATGTCCACATGCTGGGTGGCTCCAGCCTCCATCATGACACATGTCTGTGGATGTTGTTGTTGTTGGGCTGGAGCCACAACACTTAGGAGGAGCTCCTCCACTCTGCTGAGGGGGGTGGATAGGTACCCCACCACCTGTGGCAAGCTGTTGTCTGTGGATATCAGATGCACGCTGATGGACATTTCTAATTAAATCACTGCAGTGATGGCGTACCTGCTCATATGTCCGGTTATGAATGCCTATGTCATTTACCCGACGGATAAGGTCTTGCCACAGTGCAGCCCTCTCCTGCTGGTTCTGGCTGGTCCTGGAAAACAGTGTGGAAAAATCCTGCACCAGGCTCCGGTGTATCTCCTCATCCTCTGCAGCTGAATAACAGGTTGCGCTGATGCACCATCATCCTGGAAGGAAAAGAAAAATATGTGAGCAAGTAATATGGCACACGTAATACTCTACTGTACTGATATCACTGAACTGCCATATATATAGCATCTGTCTGTCTATCAGGGGATACACATGTAAATTACCACATATCACTGCTCAGCCAACAACTGTGTGACAGTGCCTGGCACACTCCCTACAACAAACTGGTACACACCAGCACTCGGCACACTGTTTGAGGTACAATGCACAACCTCACACTGGGGGTATGTATCAAGCTAATGGATGGAGAATATTGTCATCCCATGCAATGCACATTTACATTTTCACTGGTAATCCACCCTAATCTTTGCTGCCATACCCCTACCTACACCGCAGTCATACACTGTGAACTACAGCACAACATATGGCAATGTAGTATGTTTGTATCCCAATAACTGACACATCCTTCTCTGGCCTCACACCAAGGACACACACTACCATAACAGACACAAAGTCATGCTGAGCAATCACACCATTACAGACCTTACACACAGTCAGTGTCACACTCATTCCACCTCATAGTTGGTATTGCAATGAGTACATGTGTGTGTGCATTGTCACAGGTAGGTACTATGCTATTGGCCCTGGGCCTACGGCAGCATAGCATTATGCTACCCTGCCCCTTGGGACACATGTAATGTGATTGTACTTGTTCCTGTCAAACAGTTACACAGAGGTGACTCATACGGCATATTACCTATCTCCATAACATTCATCAGGGGTATGTCTGACATCTACTAATAAGGAGCCTTGCTTGTTAATGCTGGGTGGTTTAGTCCAGGGTAAGGCTTATTTGTGGATAGGAACCTGCACCTCCAGCATGTGCTCTTTACTGCGGTGACAAGGATGAGGGCCATAGGTCATTTAGGCTGGACAGGTTGTGAGGTGTTACCATGGTGGTTGGACAACTGGTATGGGTGTGACATAGCTCTGTATATCCAGCAGTGATAACCTCTGTGTAGGTCATATGAAAGGCACTCTATCTGTGGTTTTGTCAGTCACTCTGCATAGGGAATGTGTTTGAGGGCATTATCACTCTTTGTTAGGTATGTCTGTGGCCTTTTCCCTTGCTTTGGTTGCCATGGGAGGTACATACCATGTAGGACATTGCGAAGTGTAGAGGGGGTACACTGACCTACATTTCCCTAGCTGACACACCATTTGTGATGACACATACCATGTACAGGGATTACAAGACTAGTGTGCCACTGTGAATATCAAAGGGGAGGCTATCGTACACTTGTTTCCCATGTTCCCTTCTGACACCTCCTGTAGTAGGCAGGCAACCACCTATGTGGTAGTTAGTGGTTAAAGTGTTTTGGAATGGGGTATGGTACTCCAGTATCCACACTGGTGTTCAGTCCATGCCTTCGTCACCAGGCATCTGTTGCAGTACATCTGCCCCCATGTGCCTCTCTCACTCTATATATATCTATATAGATAGATAGATATATTTATATACATACATATCTATAGACATTCATATCTGTCTGTATATGTGTATGTATCTATATATATCTATATATGTATGTGTCTAGTACATCTATATGTATGTACATATTCTATCTATCTATATATGTGTATCTATTTATACATACCTCTCTATCTATGTACATATATATAGACTCTGCTACACTTTGCTGTGAAGGAAAGGTTAGTTTGCTGTTATTTTTTGTATTTCTGTATTGCCTTTCTATATTTTGAATACTGTAGTTTGTTTTCTTTACCTTGTGTTTTGCTTGCATTCTGTTTTAACAGCATATTAAAACTTCAAAAGAGACCACAGCTCTCTCTGTTCTGAGTCAGGCAGAATTTTTCCCTCCCTCCCACCCATTTAAGTTGTCTTGTTAAATACCACTGTCTTTCTAGTTGCCCTCTTATGTTAATCTGACCATATATCTCATTTCTCTCTACTTTCACTGGCTTATGTGAGTAATCACAAAACCATCACTTTTGAAATCCCACCCCTTCAATTATTTAAATTTATTGGCCATCCTACAGTATTTCATAGTACCAAAATACAAAAGTAACCACCCTTTCAGTCCATCTTGCTGTTTTAAAAATAGTAACTCTCCACTAAACCTTAACTTTTTAAACAGGTAAAACTCAAGTTACCTACTTTCATATCTAACTTCTCTAGTGCACACTGCAGAGTGCATTCTTTTCAATCTTACCTTTAAGCATCCCTGTTACTAGCACTTTCTCTAATACCTAAAAAGATCATCTCTACTTGACTCCAAGTAGACTTTTCTCTATCTGTTAAACCTAGCACTTGCCCCTACAGTACTTATTACCTTGATACGGCACTCTTATAGATAGCACCCCAGAAAGGGAAACCCCCATTCCTCGGTCACCCGTCCCCGAATCTCTTTTAAAGTTTTTTGTCTAGTCCTTCTAGCATGTCGAGGGATCAGTTGCTAGTGTCCTCTCCTGCTCAGCTGGTGAACCTGGGAATATTGAGGCAATGTTACAATTGCCTCATGTACACAGACAACCCTCTCCTCCTCCCACAAAACACAAATACATGCGAGAGATGCAACTATACGGCCAAACTGGAGGCTGAGCTCTCTCAACATAGGACTGGCAAGACCAGTCAGGAGGAGAAGGTTACCACACACACTATAGACCCAGTCTCACATAGTACCATCACAACCTCAAATCATACACATAAACACACAGAGACATACTCGGCTCTGATCAAAAATCTACCAAAACAGCAGAGGCCACCAAAGCAGACACCCAAACAACCACCACCTCAGAACACAACACCTGCAACACATAGACCTCACAGTCAGAGTGTCAAACAGTCACAGCCCTTAAGGCCAAACACAATGCCAGACACACTAGTCATTGGTGACTCCATAGTCAGACACACTGACGTCCGCTCACCAGACTGAGTAAGGAGAAGGTCACAGTAAGCTGCCTGTTGGGCGCTAGAATCCGCCACATAACGCAAAGCACTCAGGTCTCTCAACAGCAGGTACAAACGACTCAGTCATTGTCCACACTGGTGTAAACGACCTGAGACGCACCTCCTTGGACTACATGAAAAGAGACATTGAGGAGCTCTCTGATTATGTAGCCCAGGCAGGTATGACCCTGACCTTGAGCAGTATCCTACCTTCACCAAGAATGATGCCACAATACAGAGATAAGATGATCAGCTTTAACAATTGGCTTAAACTCTGGTTTCATTCAAAGGGGATCCAATGTCTGTCTGCCTGGGATGACATGCTGGACAAGCCACGCTGCAAGGGGCTTGCACCTGTCACCCCTGGGATTCTGGATATTGGCAAAGGCTCTTGCCACCCCATAGTGCCTTTTTAGGCAAGGCTCAAATTGAAACCTACCACCCTAGAACACAAAAAGGAAAAAACTAAGGGTAATGCTGCTCAATGCCAGAAGTCTAAATCTCAAAATGCACGCACTCGAGGCCCTTCTCAGTATGGAGAACATCGATGTCTGTGCAGTGACAGAAACCTGGTTCAAGGCTCCTGAGTGCACCCCAGCACTATCAGGTTTTACCTCTTATCATGCATTCCGGCCCCAAAATCCGGACAATACCAAGAAAGGAGAGGGGTATCCATATTCATCAAGGACACCCACACCTCAAGACTGGTGGCAACGCACGATGCATCGGAGACCATCCAGGTGCAATTAACCATAGGCAAGACTGCTCTGCAAATTGTAGCATGTTACAGGCCACCCTCACAAACTCAGGAACCTCACATGGCCTTCCTGAAAACACTAGAGGGATAAATGTATCACCAAACACCATCATACTAGGTGACTTCAATTACCCTAATATAGACTGGGAACACTACTCAAGCCCAAACACCCTAGCCCAAAAGTTCCTGGAATTCATAAACTCAAATGCCATGGAACAACTAGTCACCATCCCCACAAGAGGAGAAAACATACTTGATCTCATCATCACGAACATGGGAGCACAATGTTCAACACCGAAGTATACCCCTCACTGGTGAGATCAGATCACAAACTAATCTCGCTGGAGGTCCTCATCCCACCCCACCTGAAATAAAAAGACCACAGTAAAGAACTTCTCGAAGCCGACTTCACACTTCTAAAGACTAGTGTGGTCTCCTTTAAGGCCCCGAGTCGTGGAAAACAGTACTCAAGCCGCTGAATCACTTACAAATGCCTTCTACCAGTACCTGCAGGACTGCATGGATAAGGCAATCCCAAGCAAAACAAAGACTCTTTGTACCAAAGGCAAGCGTCCAGTCTGGTGGACCCCAGCCATAAACAAACTCTACAACAAAAGGAGAAAGCTACTACAAGATAGAGCAAAATCCTTAAAAGGTAAGACACCCTTGATCACTATAAGTAAAAAACTAAGAGCTCTCATAAAATCATCCAAAGCAAATTTTGAGAGAAAAATAGCTAAAGACTCAAAAGACAATCATAAGGCCTTCTTTAGCTATGTTAGAAACCTGGGAGGAAACTCCCAGATATGCTCAGAACTAGTTCAAAATGATGTGAAGATTACTGATCCTACAGACATTGCCAACATACTGGCTGACAGATTCAGTGCAAACTTCTCCCCCCCTCCCCCCCAAAAGGAGAGATATCTATACCAAGCGGTTGCAGCCCCCAAACATCTCCAACGCCCAAGTGAGAACTGCTCTCCAAAGCAAAAACACAGCATCCATGGGACCTGATGGTGTCCCCGGCTGTGTGCTCCACGAACTCAACGAGGAATTAAACCCACAGCTAGGACAGCTGTTTAATCATAGTCTTACCTCTGGATACATACCCAGGAAGTGGCGCACTGCAACTGTGGTCCCACTTCACAAAGGCGGTGCCTCCACCGACCCTGAAAATTACCGCCCATTAGCTTGACAAGCCTTATCTGCAAAGCCATGGAGAGGATCATAATGGACCTCATAAATAAAGACATAGGGAATTTGCAGACTTTGGATCCATCCCAGTTTGGCTTTGTCAAAGGCAGATCATGCCTTCTAAACTTGGTTGACTTTTTGAAACAGTCACCAAAGCCATTGATGAGGGAAAGGCAGTCCATACAGCCTACCTCGATCTGGCGAAGGCCTTCGATACAATACCCCACTCGGGTATCATTGAAAACTCATCAGCTTAAATGTTAACCCATACATCACAAGATGGGTTGCAAACTGGCTGAGTGACAGAACCCACAGGGTCAGAGTTGCTGGCGCCATGTCAGACTCAAAGCCTGTCACAAGTGGTGTACCACAGGGCTCAGTCCTGGGCCCACTCTTGTTTGGCATCTACTTTTCCAGTACAAGCAAACACAGGAGGGTTATGGCTGACAAAGTTTGCAGATGACTGCAAACTGGGCCATAGTAGAAAACACATCTGACACAGATATCCTTCAGAAGGGTCTCACAGAAACGGATAACTGGTGCCAGAGCCACGGCCTAAAGTTAAATGCCAAAAAATGCATAGTCATACCCTTCGGGAAAAACAGGGTTACCCCTAGCTACCAAACAGGTGGCAATCCACTGAGCACAGAAGAAGTTATCAGGGACCTGGGGACCCAGGTTGATAGTAGTCTGTCATTCGACACCCATGTAGCTAAAGTAGTTAGGAAGACCTTCTACATTGCCCACCTTATCATGAAGGGATTCTTATCTAGATCAAGGGAGGTCATAGTCTCCCTATACTCATCACTCATCAGACCAATGATTGAGTACAATGCCCCATTCTGAATGTATCTGACCCGACACTTGCAGCAGCTGGAGAGGCCACAAAAGTTCCTCACCAAAAGGATAAAGGGTCTCAAACATCTGTCCTATGCTGCCCGACTGAAAGAACTCCAGCTCTATTCAGTCGCACCGCTGCTCAGAGGTGACCTTTGCCTAACATACAAGGCCATGTCAAACCCAGATTTGATGAATATGCTTCACCTCAAAAAATCTAGATCCGTCAGAGCCACAAGGGCGGAGACTTAAACCTCGACACGGCTATTAATAGGGCGT